>NC_092151.1:90883440-90905940 GCF_045791955.1 Oncorhynchus clarkii lewisi | reverse complement strand
CTGAGGCAGAATGGAGGCTGACACTAAACAGGGGCTCAGCTTCCTGCCTCTCACTCTCCCCTGGCTACTGGTTAATTACACTGCCTTCCACTGTAACAAAGGGCAGCGTTTCTCTCAATTCAAATATATTAATCCTTTAATTTGCAGACGGTCGGTGTACGCGATTCGGGGAACGGGGCTGGGGAGTGTGTGTGTTCCTTATCTCACACTGATGAGACTGATGACAGAGGTAGAGCCCAGTGGATGGTCAGTGTGTGTGTGTGTGTGTGTGTGTGTGTGTGCGTGTGCGTGTGTGTGAGCCCAGTGGATGGTCAGAGTGAGGATTCTTGTAGTATGGGGTCTCCAAAAATGTGAATCCCCACCTTCTGGGGAACTGTGTTGGGGTGGGGACTGACCTCAATGACACCCCCATGACACCTGTTGACCCAGAATGATACTGCACTGCAGCATAAGGAAAGGCTGCAGAAACAGCGCTGCAGGTAGGTAGTCAGGTTACCAGGACAACTCTATCCCAGCCTCCATCAGAACACATGGTCTGACGTATCACAGTCCACAGAGGCACTCCAGACCCAACTCCCTAACCAGGCCACGAGTCCCAACTCCCTAACCAGGCCACGAGTCGAGAGGAGAGGAGCTCCGATCCCAACTCCCTAACCAGGCCACGAGTCGAGAGGAGAGGAGCTTTGGTCCCAACTCCCTAACCAGGCCATGAGTCGAGAGGAGAGGAGCTTCGGTCCCAACTCCCTAACCAGGCCACGAGTCGAGAGGAGAGGAGCTCCGGTCCCAACTCCCTAACCAGGCCACGAGTCCCAACTCCCTAACCAGGCCACGAGTCGAGAGGAGAGGAGCTCCGGTCCCAACTCCCTAACCAGGCCACGAGTCTCAACTCCCTAACCAGGCCACGAGTCGAGAGGAAAGGAGCTCCGGTCCCAACTCTCTAACCAGGCCACGAGTCGAGAGTTGATGCGCTCCAGACCCAACTCTCTAACCAGGCCACGAGTCGAGAGGAAAGGAGCTCCGGTCCCAACTCTCTAACCAGGCCACGAGTCGAGAGTTGATGCGCTCCAGACCCAACTCTCTAACCAGGCCACGAGTCGAGAGGAGAGGAGCTCCGGTCCCAACTCCCTAACCAGGCCACGAGTCGAGAGGAGAGGAGCTCCGGTCCCAACTCCCTAACCAGGCCACGAGTCGAGAGGAGAGGAGCTTCGGTCCCAACTCCCTAATGAGGCCACGAGTCCCAACTCCCTAACCAGGCCACGAGTCGAGAGGAGTCTGAGGCATAGGAATAACATATTATCCATGACTGTTTTCTTATTGTTTGCCATGTACAGTGGATTTGGAAAGTATTCAGACCCCTTGACTTTTTCCAAATTTTGTTACCTTACAGCCTTATTCCGAAATGGATTAAAAAAACTTTTTTTCATTGTCGATCTACAAACAATACCCCATAGTGACATCACAATACCCCATAATGACATCACAATACCCCATAATGACATCACAATACCCCATAATGACATCACAATACCTCATAATGACATCACAATACCCCATAGTGACATCACAATACCCCATAATGACATCACAATACCCCATAGTGACATCACAATACCCCATAGTGACATCACAATACCCCATAATGACATCACAATACCTCATAATGACAAAGCGAAAACATGTTTGTAGAAATGTTCGCAAATTTATAAAAAATGTAAAACAGAAGTACCTTATTTACATTAGTATTCAGACCATTTGCTATGAGACTCAAAATTGAGCTCAGGTGCATCCTATTTTCATTGATCATCCTTGAGATGTTTCTACAACTTGATTGGTCCACCTGTGTTAAATTCAAATGTTTGGACATGATTTGGAAAGGCACACACCTGTCTATATAAGGTCCCACAGTTGACAGTGCATGTCTGAGCTAAAAAACAAGCTATGGGGTCGAAGGAATTGTCCGTAGAGCTCCGAGACAGGATTGTGTCAAGGCACAGATCTGGGGAAGGGTACCAAAACATTTCTGCAGCATTGAAGGTCCCCAAGAACACAGTGGCCTCCATCATTCTTAAATGGAAGAAGTTAGGAACCACCAAGACGGTTCCTAGAGCTGGCCGCCCGGCCAATCTGAGCAATCGGGAGAGAAGAGCCTTGGTCAGGGAGGTGATGAAGAACCCGAGGGTCACTCTGTTAGAGATCCAGAGTTCCTCTGTGGAGATGGGAGAAACTTCCAGGACAACCATCTCTGCAGCACTCCACCAATCAGGCCTTTATGGTAGAGTGGCAAGACGGAAGCCACTCCTCAGTAAAAGTCACACGACAGCCTGCTTGGAGTTTGTCAAAAGAAACAAGATTCTCTGGTCTGATGAAACCAAGATTGAACTCTTTGGCCTGAATGCCAAGCGTTACGTCTGGAGGAAACCTGGCACCATCCCAACGGTTAAGCACTATGATGGCAGCATCATGCTGTGGGGATGTTTTTCAGTGGCAGGGACTGGGAGACTAGTCAGGATTGAGGGAAAGATGAACGAAGCAAAGTACAGAGAGATCCTTGATGAAAACGTGCTCCAGAGCGCTCAGGACCTAAGATTGGGGCGAAGGTTCACCTTCCAACAGGGCAACGACCCTAAGCACACAGCCAAGACAACACAGGAGTGGCTTCGGGACAAGTCTCTGAATGTCCTTGAGTGGCCCAGCCAGAGCCCGGACTTGAACCCGATCTAACATCTCTGGAGAGACCTGAAAATAGCTGTGCAGTGAAGCTCCCCATCCAACCTGACAGAGCTTGAGAGGATCTGCAGAGAAGAATGGGAGAAACTCCCCAAATACAGGTGTGCCAAGCTTGTAGCATTATACCCAGGAAGACTTGAGGCACTAAACACCAGGGTACTAAACACTAGGGTACTAAACACTAGGGTACTAAACACCAGGGCACTAAACACCAGGGCACTAAACAATGTGGTACTAAACACCAGGGCACTAAACACTAGGGTACTAAACACTAGGGTACTAAACACTAGGGCACTAAACATTAGGGTACTAAACATTAGGGTACTAAACACTAGGGTACTAAACACGAGGGCACTAAACATTAGGGTACTAAACACTAGGGTACTAAACACTAGGGTACTAAACACCAGGGCACTAAACACTAGGGCACTAAACACTAGGGCACTAAACAACAGGGCACTAAACACCAGGGCACTAAACACTGGGGCACTAAACACTTGGGTACTAAACACCAGGGCACTAAACACTAGGGTACTAAACAACAGGGTAGTAAACACCAGGGCACTAAACACCAGGGCACTAAACACTAGGGTACTAAACACTAGGGTACTAAACACTAGGGCACTAAACATTAGGGTACTAAACATTAGGGTACTAAACACTAGGGTACTAAACACTAGGGCACTAAACATTAGGGTACTAAACACTAGGGTACTAAACACTAGGGTACTAAACACCAGGGCACTAAACACTAGGGCACTAAACACTAGGGCACTAAACACTAGGGCACTAAACAACAGGGCACTAAACACCAGGGCACTAAACACTGGGGCACTAAACACTCGGGTACTAAACACCAGGGCACTAAACACTAGGGTACTAAACACCAGGGTAGTAAACACCGGGGCACTAAACACCAGGGCACTAAACACTAGGGTACTAAACACTAGGGTACTAAACACCAGGGCACTAAACACTGGGGCACTAAACACTCGGGTACTAAACACCAGGGCACTAAACACTAGGGTACTAAACACCAGGGTAGTAAACACCGGGGCACTAAACACCAGGGCACTAAACACTAGGGTACTAAACACTAGGGTACTAAACACCAGGGCACTAAACACCAGGGCACTAAACAATGGGGTACTAAACACCAGGGCACTAAACACTAGGGTACTAAACACTAGGGTACTAAACACCAGGGCACTAAACACCAGGGTACTAAACAACAGGGCACTAAACATTAGGGTACTAAACACCAGGGTACTAAACACCAGGGTACTAAACACCAGGGTACTAAACACCAGGGCACTAAACACCAGGGCACTAAACACTAGGGCACTAAACACTAGGGCACTAAACACCAGGGCACTAAACACTAGGGTACTAAACACTAGGGCACTAAACACTAGGGTACTAAACACCAGGGCACTAAACACTAGGGTACTAAACACCAGGGCACTAAACACCAATCAGCACAGGTGTTGTAAGGTGGTATAACAAATGTGTTATATATCCTGTATCTCCTCAATTATTTTTTGGAAGGGGGTGGTGGTGTTCACATTTCAAGATTTAGGGCCAATCAATGTAATTCATGTTCCATGTGTGTGTTGCTGGAGAGAGGACAAAGAAGTACTGCAGCAACCTCTCGTTCTGAACAAGCAGTGCTGCAGGCACAGAGAGCATTAATCTGAAACAACAACAAAAAGTGCATGTACTTTATTTTGCTGAATGTAATTTCCTGAGATGAGGATTACTTAAAAAAGGTGTATATTTAACATGTTGGTCATTGATCAATTTGAATGAACAACACCACCATGACAAATGGTTTGGTTGAACAACACGATGACGAAATGTGATCCTGGATGATTCGAAATACTTCTTTGCCCTCAAACAACAACCACAGAAGAGAAAGACGTCCTGCATGCAAGGCATGCAACCACCATGTTAATCATGAACAAGCTCCCACACTCATAAAATGTTGTCAAATCCATGGTGATAATACTGGGGTTATGCTGATGTGTTTGTCATGCAAAACTGAATGACTGGACTGTTGTGTACCAAGCTAAAGGCAATACTAGGCTTCCTTCCTGCCTCCAGGGTCGAGATAAGACTATTTATTTATACTAGTCTCTGCTAAAAAAAAACATCCCATTATTACTTTGAATCTACACTATACTTAAACAAATTAAACTATAATTCATTTGTGCAATTTGGAAATCATTAGTTAGAATAAATATTGATACAAATTATAAATTAAAGATGCATCTGCTGCCTATCACTTTATCTGGTAGTTTTATAGCCAACTTGGCAGATAAGATTTTTAATTACAATTTACTATGAACATTTTTTTATTTTTTTTATTTTTATGAACACGTGCCGGCTGGAGTAATAGAAATAACTCCAAATCATTCATTTTAAATTGTCTATCATCTCCGAATGATTGCGTTTTTGTCGTTCTAATAATATTTTTGGTTGGATGACACAAAGAGAATTTTGTTAGGCTCATGGATGGGCTTTGTATAGTGCAATACACTCCAATCCGCACTACCCAGCGGTTCTCGCACTAGCTCTAGTCCGTGTTTTCCAACGTCCCCTATCTGCCCCAGCTGACTGGCAGTACTTGTTTACTGGTGGATAGACACAGAAAGAGACGAAAAGGGGGGAACCTGAAAGAGGTACCGTTTACGGGGATCTAAGTTTTTCCACACTTCGAAGCAATGTGCTGGAAGCGGCGATTATTATTTGTTTAATGGCTAAAAGTAACGTTCGCTGTATCACGTTTATTGTTTATGGGTGTTTTCATTTTTGTCGTGGCGTGACTGAAGGAGTTCAGAGGAAGGTCGTTGAAAAAGCTATCCGCGTTTTTTCCTTTTCCTGCATGAATCCAAAGGAGTTCCTGGGGATGTGTTCATGTTTTTATTCGCACGTCTTAAAAGGTGTTCTTGCTGTGATACTGCGAAGAAGGGGAAATACTTGGGAGGTGCATGAACCACTCAATCAGCGACCTGTGGATTACAGCAAGATAGCCAACTCGATCCCATTACTATAACTAGTTCATGTTAGCTAGTTAGGTTATTGGGTTGATAGACATTCGGCTAAAACAACTGGGGATTTTTTTTGGAAAGAAGAGGACACATATTTCGATATTACTAAGCATTTAAACATTTTTGTTTTGCTTTATTATATGAAAATACGGTCTCTGAGTGTTTTACCAAAAGCACGACCGCCCATAGCTAATTCCATGTATTTTCAACATTGTAACCTCTTTTGTCGTGGAATGAGCCCGTAGTTAGTATCCCGACGTGTTCCTCTTTACTAGTTTAGTTTGCACTGTGGGATTTATTTTTCTCGAATCTGAAGACTTTTTATATAGAACAGATGAAAGTGACCTATCCCTTATAATTGTGGAGAAAATGAAGCTTTTTATTCGCAAATGTATCGCCATAACCCAATATCACGTTATTTAGTGGTCATTTGTTTCAGGGATAATCCAAAATCACCCAAATTAGCTGGGAAGATATCAAGATAACGTTACAACCACATTGGACCCCCCCCGGCCCCTTTTGAAGGGGGGCTAACTGGACTAGTTCTCGTCTCTCTCTTTTTTTTGAATATTTGTTTGTTTTCATTTCTTAGAAACACATTTTTTAAAACAAACTTTGGATATCTTCAAAACAACCCCCACGTTTTTGGATGCACTAAAAATAAGAGAAAACAATCGAAGTCACAATGCGGCTTGGGACCTCAGCGGCTGTTTTGGTTACTTGTATCTACATGGTGTGTCATGGTGGGCTAACACATGGAGAAAGTAAGTACAGCTATATTCTAAATGCAATACTGGTTAATGATTCATGTGACTCACTCTCTACACACCACCCATCCTACCATCATTGTAGGCACCGAATTTCATGTGTTTGTTATTCCCATGGAAAAAATAGGTTTTAATTTAAATGAGGGATTCAATGCAGTGGTCACTGAAACAATATGATTGTTTGACCATTTTACCATTTTTGCCTAAATTATAGTAAACACATTTGCGTCCCATGGTGTTTTTACAAATATTTGTTAGCAAAGTTATTAAAGAATAGCCACGGCCACTCTTAAATATATTATTGAGGCCTGTCATGGATGCGTCAACCCGAGGGCCAGATTAGCTCCTGATATGGACTAGGGTGGTCTGTTGCAGAACATCTAAACAGGAAATTGTATAATTCGCTTGCACGCGTAGGCCCCTTCATGGTGACTTGCTACGCACACTCACGTTGTAGCTGGAAATGTAAACACATTTAGCCAACGTTATGAAGGTCCATGAAATCCCCATAAACGCAGGATTAATAACAAACACTATGCCCATCTCAGAAGAAATGCCTGAAATAATTTTCACATTCACACGCTCACCATGTGTCGGACAATTACTGTGAGTGTGAGGATGTTTACTATGGAGGAAACAAAACAAGATTCCAGGCACCCTTTAACTATATCTCCTATTTCTTGTTTTATGATACACTTTGTTTGAAAAACAAGGCGTATCATGGTGGCATGTGCAACCATTACATTTTAAAGTATACAGGCTCTATCCTTTAGCTTTATTGCAGCAGAAAAATATAGAACCCACTCTCTGTAGTGCCTTCATAGCTGTTGTACGTTTTCCCTGTGTATTGATCCAAACCTTTTCAGCTCAGGATTCACCTTTAATGCAGTCTTTTGGGCTTTAGTCCATGCCTGTAGTTAAGTGGGCTCCCGTAGTGGCACACGCGGTCTAAGGCACTGCATCTCAGTGCTGGAGGCGTCACTATAGACCCTAGTTCGATTCCAGACTGTATCTCAACCAGCCGTGACTGGGAGTCCCATAGGGCGATGCACAATTGGCCCAGCGTTGTTAGCGTTTTAGCCGGGGTAGGCCGTCATTGTAAATAATAATTTGTTCTTTACTGGCTCGCCTAGTTAAATAAATGTTATTTGAACATGTTAAAAAAAAAAATCTGTGACAAGTGACACGTTGTTGTTTCATCCTAAAGATGGCATAGTTTGAATATTGAACTGCAGGATAAAAACAATATATCGAACTGCTCAACTATGTAATTACAATAAGAAGAAACAAAACTTAACAACTGTTGCTGTTGTATTTAGGCTGTATTTAAGGTTACTTACTACCTTTGCTCTGCGAACTTGGCCTACTTTATAATGTAAAGAGGCTGGCTAATGGCTAACTGTACTCCGAGCTTCACTGGAACTATTTCATTTTAAACATCTGAAGTCACCAGAATAATACATGTTTGTAAAAAAAAAAACATACACAGGCACACCATATTAGGTGGATTACCAGACAACCGTGAAATAAGTGTGGTCAAATGTACCATTCCATTCAGTAGATGTTATTAGCATGACTCGGAGCCATGCACAATTATGATGACATGGTACAAGATAAAGTGCCTCACCAGACCCCCCCCCCCCCCCCCTACATATTTTCCCCAAAAGTTTTCTAGTAAAATTGAATATTTCCTAGATGAGTGTATCTGAAGTAGCTATTTTTAGTCTTGGCTGTGGTATTGTTTTTTGTTGTTGTGCTACACCCAAAATGTAACCTCATGAAAATATCTAACTTACAATCTTTACACATTTCTCTATAGCTATCTGTTACACCTTGGTATGTTGATTTGAAACAAATAAAATGTTCATGGACATTTTAGCTAGCTTGCTGTGGCTAACAATTTTGTCCTGGGAGATAAAACATTGGATTGTTGGTTGTTAATTTACCTCGACTGAATGTTGTCCTCTTGTTGCTGGGTATTTGTCGAACTTTGACCTGGAGTCCTATCAGCTTCAGTGTCATAACCCTAACCCTTTGACCCGGAGTCATACAAAATGTGGTTTTCTCTACTAGGACGATTAATCCATAGATAAATGAGAGAATCATAGTTTTAACTTTGATTAATCTCTTGTTCATTTTTCATCACTCACGTGGGTTTATATGCTTGTGAAAACCAATGAGTAGATGGGGGGGGGGGGGGTTGGTCATCGTAAATAGATCCAAGTTTTATTTTAGCTTATCAGCAACGCAGGTGTTCATTGACACTGCAGTGTAATTAAATGATTGAATAATGTACCGTAAACCGCACTCAACATGGCCAGTCTGGTTTCCCTGTTCCAGCGATGCTCTGTTTGCTTCTCCGCAAGGCCGAGACATAAATACTAACATATCCACTTTAGAACATTCTAGAACATAAGAGTCCATTTGTTAACATTAGTCTAGTAGGGATTACTGTGATGGCCCAATGAAGGGAACACATCTCAATGTCTCTCTTTTTATATTTAGATAAACTTAAAGCTCACACACAAGATTGTCAAACGTTTGCCTGCCCGACAGTACTTAGCACATCTTAACAGAGTGTCGGCAGTCAAATCTCTTTTGTGTTCACACAGCAAAGACCTTGGAAGTCGTCAGTCACTTCTTAAAATACTCCAAACCAGAAGGTGGCAGTAGCGTTGTTTGGCAATGCATATCCATGCATATTGCTTATGGTCTAGAGTCTAAGCAATCTCTGTTAATTTAGTTGATAACAGCCAGGTGGCCACAGCTAGATAACAACAAAGAAACCATTTAATTCATTCTCCATTATCTCATACTGACAGTGCCAGCCCATAGCCAAATGTTTAGACAGCTAGCTAACGTTAGGGACACTGCACTAACAATGGCAGCTCTTCCATGGAAGCTATCTAATCCATTGTGATTGAATTATAACGTCAATACTAGCAACAGTGGTTAACTATCTTGGATGAAGTCTTTTTGTTGTTGTCTGTGTACAGCTAGCTATATTGTGTATATGAAGTGTGACTGGCTCATCCGTGGATGTATGGGGAAAATGCTATTTCCCCCCCCCCCCCCCCCCCTTTTTATTTGTTTGAGGTTCATGCTCTCTGATTGGCTCAAAGTCAAGTTGTTGGGCCACAGACGAGCATTGCGATAGGTTTGTAGCTATCGGGTCGTCACACATCAGGTACCGCTTTTGTTCTAGCATGAGAAGGAACCGCCTCTCACTGTGATTGAGTACCTATCGGCAGTCTTGGTGTGTCTCATGCTTAGGTTATGTCAAGCATTTGGCTAGTAAGGATCTCTCTGCTGATCCAACAAAGCATCTGACAAGTAGTCTCTAACTTTTAGTCTTCTCTGTTTTACTGTTGCGCCCTCTTCCTTTCTGTGTTACAACCAAACCGGGGACAGTTGGGGTGTATCTGCCATTTGACAAAAACCTCATCCCATTAGTGTTGTCTCACTTTAAACTGCTCCATAGTTCAAAGGAGATTTTTTTCTGGGTATTTTACACATGTATGCAGAGAAAACGGCTTCTTCTGCAGAGAGGGGCCCTGCTAGAGGACGGCTGCTATCTCTTTCTGGGGGGTTGGCGCATATGTCAAGGGCTGTTTTGTTCCTGATTGACTGAATTCTGTGGGAAGTGACCATATTTGGCATTAAATGTAAAAAAAAAAGAAGAAAAACACACAAAAAAAACAGTACAAAATAGCTGGATGTTTTGAGCTGTAGTTGCATGTATATTACTGTAGTCTATATTGCCATTTGTCTCATAATTCTGATGCAGAAGAGATTGTGTATCGATATCTAAACCACACCGAGGTGCATAAGGGTCTGAACGATAACACAATATAGTGTGTTTTTCTGGCGCAATATGCTGCTGTTGATTGTGTCTGTTTGTCACACAGGACACGTTAGGTATGGAGGAGATGGAACACTACCATAGAGTCTCTATCCACGAAGCAACCGCTGTCTCGCTGCTGTGTAACGGAAAGAAAAACTAGTTGTGTAACACCTGCCTGGTCCCTTTCTTGTTCTTCTCAGACTTGTGAGTGAATCTCTGTAGGAAGTGGTGGTGCGGGGGGGGGGATATTCCAGAGCGTCGGCTCGTCACTCACAACCCCAAGCCCCATAAAGTGAATCATTCCATGAACCAACCAATTAATTCATAGTATGTGCTCATAGTTTAATTTTATTTTATTCAGGTGACCACAACAAAATTGTTTTTTAAAAAGAAATGTCTCTCCATTTTGTAGAGTTAACTAATAGTCTTGGATAGGAAATTGGGAATCCCCTCCCCCTTTATAAAAACACTCCATAGAAACACGGTGTTAAACAGTGACTGACGCCTTTGGTGAACGGCTGAACAAAGAAATGGGAAAGGAGGGTCATTTGATTCGCTCTGGGAACCGAAGGCAGTGTGTCTATTGTTTTTTTGTGTTGACTCTCCCGTGGCCCCTGTTTGGGAACCTCAGGCACATATTTTCCCACAATGTTGTGCGTGTGGAATGTGTTTTTGAAGTGGGCCACCCTGTAGGTAGACCACAGCCTGATGTCTGCAGGTTTGGCTCTCTGCTGTGCTGACCTTTTTCCGGGCCATGGATCTCGACATTGGTGATCTAGCATGTGAACAGCATGTCCTTGCCTGGGAGTCTCCGAGGTGGGCCTTTCTCTCTGGCTTCTCTGGGTTTGGGGTGTCCTGTCTATCTATGCCCACTCCTCCATGTTCTTGAATAACAGTGAATAGGCTACCCATGTAGGAACATGCATGGGTATTACGAAGCAAGTAAAGAATTGTGCCCCAGGATATTTTCTTTGGTCCGTTTCTCTGATTCGTAGTGGTAGGAAATGTGAGCTGTGAAAAACATTATTTGTGACAGGGGAAAACGTGTTGTAGCAGCCTATGGTCTGGATGTGGAAGGAGAACGGGAGGTTCAGCTGTTTTCATAAAGGAAACCTTAAATCATCACGTTCAGTTGTTGGCCCTCCTCATGGTCGATGTGATGTTGACAGCCTCACTGGAGGGAACACAAAATGGTCGCCACTCAGCAAAACATGGGTAGTGGCTGTACCTAGGCTACATATGGTCATTTTCTGTAGCTAAACAGTCTGTCTGATCACATTCAGCCACATGTATTTTATACAAACACATAGTGTAATAAATTATTATAAATAAGCAGTGTTCATGCAATTACTTTGTTTACTTAGCTACAGTTTATGAACGAAAGCCTGAGCCATTGTTTTGCCTGAATAGTTGCGTTTTCCCTGAACCTGTTTTGATTCTATATAAGTAGCCTAATTGTGTGGCGTAAAGTCTTAGATTATTACAGGCAAATGCAACAGATGGAAATCTAACAAAGGCAATAGCCTAACATGCTGCCCAAACCGCCTGTGTTGCGTCCGGTGCAAAATATATGTACACATTAACGTTTTTTCAATCATTTCACAGAAACGGTTTGTTTGCGACAACGGGTGTCTGCGTAGAACTCGGTTCTATTTTAGACGTTTGAGACACTACAAGTCCCGCATCTCCCAGCCACTCAATGTTTTTTTTAAATATTTTTTTTTATGAGCATATACCCATGTGGATGATTGACAGATGAACGAGGTCCAGCCTTCTAGTCCAGTTGGTTGCCATGCCAACCTCCATATAAAATCCACAGAAGAAGAATGAACGGGGAGAATAACTGACTAGGTTTCCACTGTGGATTAATTGTCTGTGTAGAGTACACATTATTATTATTATTATTATTACATTATTACATTATTATTTTGTGACTCCGTGTAAAAATTCTACAAAGGTCCTGAAAAAAAAAAAATACAAAGAAATATGACCATATGTGTTTCAGGTAAAATGACAACCTCACGTTTATCTCCCAGGACACCAGCAGGCCAACTGTGCATGAATATTTCATGTGTATTTCATGCTGCTGCTACCTCTCTGTTTATCGTATATGCATAGTCACTTTAACTATACATTCATGTACATCAATTGGGCCGACCAAACAGTGCTCCCGCACATTGGCTAACCGGGCTATCTGCATTGTGTCCCACCACCCCCTTTTTTACACTACTGCTACTCTCTGTTTATCATATATGCATAGTCACTTTAACCATATCTACATGTACATACTACCTCAATCAGCCTGACTAACCAGTGTCTGTATGTAGCCTCGCTACTGTATATAGCCTCTCTACTGTATATAGCTTGTCGTTTTATTTAACTTATTGTTCACCTAATACCTTTTTTGCACTATTGGTTAAACTATTTGTTTAGACCTATTACTGTTATGGTGACCGTATTACCACCACCACCAGCGGTCACAAAGACCGCAGTCAAATTCCACGTGACCGTTTCCACGGTAACTAGGCTTCTTTTTCAAATCATCATCCCACCATACCTCATGTACTCTAGCCCATAGGCCTATAGGTTTTGTGTCACAAATAGTCTTAAAATTAAACACATTTATTCTGCTTTTACAATCCGTGTAGAGCCTAACTGGCGTACATAACTGGCGCGTGAGTTCCAAGTCGGGGGAAGATCATTTTCACAACAAAAAATGCACCTTTTTTTAAAATAAAGCATTACTTAATTGCATTTGCAGTCACTTTTTGAGAAAGATGTTTCCCCCGCTAATTGATTACATTTTGAAACGTTTTCCCTTCTAGCCTACTGCCGCGTGCACATTGTTGCACGTATAATGTGAAGAACTATTAGGCTATCAACCTTTTTAAGCTAAACGTTCTGATCTGCTGCATCAGCCTCATTGTTTTTAAATTATATATTTTTTTAATGCAAATTATTGTATTAATCTAGGATCTATCGCGTTCCGCAACTGTCCCAGACTATGTTTGGAATATTTGTTTCTCACACAGAAGGATTAAACTTTCGTACAAGTAAACGTGGACAGTTCTTCTAACCTCTTCATTATGAGACTTGGAATTTGAAAAGGGCGCGTGCAGTTGCGTCCTCAACGTGTCTTCACTTGTAGCCTACTTGACAGGCATTGGCTAATAAGAATTGAGAGATCTGTGAGAGGTGCAACGGAACACGGTCATTGGCAACCGGGAGAATGGAATTATAATTATTAGATTTAGCCGAAGGGCATAACGGGCACTGGCCGCAAGCCATGACATTTTTTTTTTTTAGGAGGCATTATGACCACACAAAGGGGATGCCACTGGGAAATTCAAGGCCTGTGCCCGTTTAAAATGTTAGCGGTCTTTTAAGCATTCTAGTACAATTAAATAGTTAACACACACACACGGACGCAGCGGTCTAAAGCACTGCATCTCAGTGCAAGAGGCGTCACTACAGTCCCTGGTTTGAATCCAGGCTGTATCACATCCGGCTGAGATCGGGAGTCCCATAGGGCGGTGCACAATTGGTCCAGGTTTGGCTGGGGTCGGCCGTCATTGTAAATAAGAATTTGTTCTTAACTGACTTGCCTAGTTAAATAAAGGTTACACACACACACCACACTGACAAATAAGTTATTTTGTTGGTATTTACGTATGTCCCCATTACCAGAAAACATCATCAAAACCTATTTCTTTCATTTACTCGCTGTGCTGTTTCATTGTTCAGTTGTTTCATTCTCAACCAGGATTTCTATGGAACGCCCTTTGGGGTCTCTGCTATGGAACGCCCTTTGGGGTCTCTGCTATGGAACGCCCTTTGGGGTCTCTGCTATGGAACGCCCTTTGGGGTCTCTGCTATGGAACGCCCTTTGGGGTCTCTGCTATGGAACGCCCTTTGGGGTCTCTGCTATGGAACGCCCTTTGGGGTCTCTGCTATGGAACGCCCTTTGGGGTCTTTGCTATGGAACGCCCTTTGGGGTCTCTGCTATGGAACGCCCTTTGGGGTCTTTGTGTCAAAAAAGATACAGTAGCACTGTCGAAGCTGTATAAAAAAATTAAGAAAAAAGTCTGCAAACATCGGACACAAACAATGTGTTCACAATACCGCGTTGGCATTAAAGCACCATTCGACTTGGTGCTAGCTAGGTACCAAGCTAATGCTAACTACTCCAGAAGTTGCAGTTGAACGACCAGACAGCAAAAGCCAACATCACCCACAACAGAGAACGGTTGTTTGTCAAGGGCAAGGAATTCCATTATCTTGGCTTTAATGGATTTCGCCTTTTGAGTTGTCTCGCGGAAATGTTGTTACTCTTTCAAATGACTGCTGGACTTGTTGGCTGCTCGATCCACACAGCAGACATTGTGGGCCAGGTTAGGAATGCTGTGTTGCACGTGTCGCGCAAAATTTTTCCTGTGGCGTTATTACGCTATGTACCTACGTTATGTAGGTAGGCACGTCCGCTTTCACATCGGTTTTGCACATCGGTGTTACACTAGACATCGGCCGATGAAAGGAATAACAAATCCAGTTGTTTGTGTCGTCCGTTTCAGGAAAGTACCTGCGTAATTGCGCACCCAGCTCACTCAGGTGCTTCGCTATATCACATTTGACATTGTAAGCTTGTTCATTTGCACACAATGACCTGTGTGTTGTCCTTGTTAATGCAGACAGAAAAGAGCGCCTTCTTAATCATCGCCTCAGTTTTGTCCCGCACATTGAATATAATTGCGGAGAGTCCCTGTAATCCTAGATTCAGATCATTCAGGCCAGAAAAAAACATCACCCAGATAGGCCACTTGTGTGAGAAACTTGTCATCATGCAAGCAGTCAGACAAGTGAATTATATAATTGCATAATGCAGAAAATACACGAGAGTTCAGGGGCCTTGCTTTAACGAAGTTAACCATTTTCACTGTGGTCTCCAAAATGTCTTTCAAGCTGTCAGGCATTCCCTTGGCAGCAAGAGCCTCTCTGGATGCTGCAGTGTACCCAAGTGGCGTCGGGAGCAACAGCTTGCAAGCGCGTTACCCCTCTACTTTGTCTCCGTCATGGCTTTTGCGCCATCAGTACAGACGCCAACACATCCTGACCACCAAAGTCCATTTGATGTCACAAAGCTGTCCAGTACTTTAAAAATATCCTCTCCTGTTGTCCTGGTTTCCAGTGGTTTGCAGAAGAGGATGTCTTCCTTAATTGACCCCCCCATAAACGTAACGGACATATACCAGGAGCTGTGCCAGACCCGCCACGTCTGTTGGCTCATCCAGCTGTAACGCATATAATTCATTGGCTTGTATGCGAAGCAGTAATTGTTTCAAAACATTCCCTGCCATCTCACTGATGAGTCGTGAAACAGTGTTGTTTGATGAAGACATTGTCTGTATAGGTTTTTTTTGCCTTTTCCCCCAGCATTGTCCAGCCATATCCACGGCAGCAGGAAGAACTAAGTCCTCCACAATAGTATGGGGCTTGCCTGTCCTAGCCACTCAGTAGCTCACCATATAAGACACTTCTAGCCCCTTCTTATTAATGGTATCTGTTGATTTTATACATGTCTTACTACTGGAAAGTCATCTCTATTCTCGCTCAACAAACTCCCGTGGCTTATTTATCAAATTGTCATGTTTCTAAATGTCCGAGAGAGTAACGCTTAATGTGATTGGATGAGTAACGCTTAATGTGATTGGATGAGTAACGCTTAATGTGATTGGATGAGTAACGCTTAATGTGATTGGATGAGTATCGCTTAATGTGATTGGATGAGTACCGCTTAATGTGATTGGATGTTAATTATTTGACAAGGCTACCTGTATTTGTTATTGTGTTGTTATTTCGCTGAACACTAGATGGCTTAATTTGATTTTTGGCAGTGAAACGAGGCTACTCAGGAGAGGGAAAAAAAACTTACCCAAAATGTATAGCCCAATAGGAAAATATAAATGTACTGTTTGAAAAAGTTAACTTAAAAAAAAAATATATATATATATATATATTTAAAAATATTTTTTTTTATGTGAATCACATTTTTATTTTGCGTACTGCCGGCTGCATTGCCCCAGTTTGGGAATGCCTGGTTTAGGCTATATTAAATGGATTTATTGTGAAGGTGTAGGCTATATTAAATGGACTGTTTAAATTGTTGATGTTCCGGAGGTCTGCGTCAGTGTCTTGTAGGCTACGCGTGGAAGCCAGGAGATGCTAAATGTGTTTATGTTAATTAACGGTTAATTACTGTGAGATCGGCAGTTGATAATCTTGATAATCACCGGCTGACACGATGTAAGGACCACCACCACCCTATTTCGCCGTGTCCGCAAATTAATATAGTTGGTTCACAGTTGGTATTTTAACCTGCGTGTCATGAACGAGTCTGGGTGGGGGGTGCACACAATGGCGCGTTCGGAGCCACTTGGTCATCATGTAATAATCGCAAGGGTTGTGAAGTTAAGGACTTCCTTGTCCTTCGACTGTGTTTATGGGGGAAATAGTATATTAGTGTATTGTAAAGTAAATTGACTGTTCAGTCCTCTTCCTAAATCTTTCTTGTTTTGGGTCTCTAATTCTTGCGTTCTCTCTAATTACCCATTTCAACTCCTCCCATCTCGTAGTCAAAATGTATGATTTTTGTTTGTGTGTGTTTTAAAAGCGAGACCTTCCTCTCGCGCTCCGTGTACACTTAATGATCAGCCCTGAGAAGGAAAAACACAAGCTTCCCTTTTGAGTCCTGCTATACATCACTGACAGCAACCGTTTGGTTGTGAGGAGGAAAACCAAAACATCCCCATGTTGTCTGTTCAGTGGGAGTGTAGGCCTAGTTTCCCCTACCTCTCTCCTAATATTGTATGGCTCCCTTGGTCTCAATGGGACTTTCAGCTAAAATAAAGTTTTTTTAGTAAAATAAAAGTTTATGTAATTATTTTGTCAAATTAATGGATTCCTTCCCTGGCTTTTCTTAAGTTTGTTGTGAATTATGTTGTCATGGAAATATGATGTTATGTCTGACTTAGTGGTGTCATTGATGCCTTCCTTCCTTCACAAGTCTGGGGATTCCTAGATAGGAAAGTGTGCCTTTTTTATCTAAGGCCATAATCACTGCATTGAAATGCGGTTGGAAAAGGGAATCCCACACACAGCCCCGTTACGCCATCCTAGAACAATCTGAGATGTTGCTTGTTGCTTTTTCTATATGCCCTGTTTTTAACTGTCAATGACTTCACACTATAAAATCCAAGTTAAGCCAAGCTTGTAATGCCGAGCCGGGTTGGAAGCCCTTTTGGCAGACAAGGCTGAGGGCAAAACAAGGCTGGGGGGGGGGGGGGGGGGCATGGTAGCTGGGGTGGGGTATTTTGAGGTCTGTCATATGACTGAAAAGTGGACCTTTGCCTCACTGCAGCCCTGCTCTGTTGTTAACCACTGCAGGCCCTACTCTGTTGTTAACCACTACAGGCCCTACTCTGTTGTTAACCACTACAGGCCCTACTCTGTTGTTAACCACTGCAGGCCCTACTCTGTTGTTAACCACTGCAGGCCCTACTCTGTTGTTAACCACTACAGGCCCTACTCTGTTGTTAACCACTGCAGGCCCTACTCTGTTGTTAACCACTGCAGGCCCTACTCTGTTGTTAACCACTGCAGGCCCTACTCTGTTGTTAACCACTGCAGGCCCTACCTACTCTGTTGTTAACCACTGCAGGCCCTACCTACTCTGTTGTTAACCACTGCAGGCCCTACCTACTCTGTTGTTAACCACTGCAGGCCCTACCTACTCTGTTGTTAACCACTGCAGGCCCTACCTACTCTGTTGTTAACCACTGCAGGCCCTACTCTGTTGTTAACCACTGCAGGCCCTACTCTGTTGTTAACCACTGCAGGCCCTACTCTGTTGTTAACCACTGCAGGCCCTACTCTGTTGTTAACCACTGCAGGCCCTACTCTGTTGTTAACCACTGCAGGCCTGACTGCCGTGTGCTGCTGCTGATGGGAGAGGAGGAAGGGTTGATCATGGCAGTGAAAATTATAAATGAACATGGATAATTAATACAATTAGGACAATTGTAGAAGTCAATGGGCTGTGTAATAATGATATGTTGCCTGAGTTGTGAAGATAATGCTTGATTAGGGCATTGAATGAGTGAATGAATTCCTTATTAAAAAAAACAACAACAACAGGCTCATCTTAAAAGTCAGAACTCATGTTTGAGATCCAATAAGTCAATATAAAATAAAATGGCTTAAATAAGTCACAACATTTTGAAACAGTGATTGTGTGCTACTTTCTGGATTATCGTATTTTGTTTGTGTATGTAGGGTCCTATAGAATTAGTTTTCACCATTTTTTTTTTCAGGGTTTTGAACTCAATCTCTCTTTTTTTTTTTTTTTTTTTTTTGTAGAACCTAAAATGTTTGTTTTTTTTCTTCTCCCAAGTCCACAACAATGCTTCAACCACATCAGGAGTCTGGGGGAAAAATAGATGCCATTTTTAGATTTTTGGGTGTAGTTACCCTTTTTTTATTGTGACTGTACAGCTGTTAAAGACAATCGTTTGCTAAACGAATGGCCACTGGATTGATGCAAATAATCATGATATTGTTCTGCCAGGTAGGTATAGTCTACTTGGTAGTTAGCATTTAATTGCGAAGGGTTTTGGGGTAGTCTTTCCATCTACCAGGAGAAGGTTGTCATTAGCATCATCGCTAACGGCTATACAACGATTAAGCGCACGCACGGCAAACACGGACGAGAGCATTCCTGAGCCGTTTTAAGAAAGTTGCAGGAAAAATACAAATCACTAACCAGGTTTTCAATCCAACATTTTTACGAGAGTAAACTACATGTCGGATAAAAAGGAAATGTCACGACAAGCCTGATGGAAACAGCAAATTTGTCGGAAAAATTTCCATATGTTGCTTGACAAGGTTGTGTTTTGTAAAATGAATTGTGAGAAATGGTGGTAGAAACTTAAGCGCAAATATTGGTATAAATAACCATTATCATATTGAAGTAAACTTGGATTCATGGAAACCATGGAGTTTATTAGTCTACCGATGAAATAAGATATGATGCACTTCACAGGGTGATGAACTTTTGATTCTCCCTTTCAAAGGTCAAAGGTCTTATTCTGGTGACATGGATGATTGATGCTTGGCTACAGTTTGACATTTTTTTTAAATCTCATGTAGGCTGAACCCAGACTGTATCTGCATGCTGTTGGGTGGGAGCGTACCTGCCAATACCAGAGGGGGCACATTTTTACTATATAACGGCAATTTGTTTTGGACAACCACTTAGTAGAGTTGTAAAATGTAATGGAACCCCATTTTTAACATCTTAGTTATTTTTTTTAATGTGCGTTACATCATTAATCAGACTTTTATCCACAACAAGTTTATTTGATAAACCCATCTCTGGTGGGAAAAATGTGCATAAAGCATATTTTTGAATATTCACATTAAAATCTGTCTCCAATTGGATGTAAACCTAGCTCCTGATGCATTTTGTTCATATCTTATGATTTATCTTGGGCACTTAAATGTGTTTTTAAAAATACATCTAGTTGATTTTTCTACTAAGTTTGGTTTTAATGTCTGGATTCCGTCTGCAACACAGATTTTTATAGGGCCTTATCTATGTAGCCTATGTCTCCCGATGGTAGTGTAATTAGATAAACCCACTGCTCTTGGTCTCTCCCATACACCCTTCTCAACCCGTTTCCCTCTCCTCTCTTGTCGGTTTCCTGCTACAGTGATGTATATTCCTCAGCACCGGCTCACCCAGACCCTCAAGTGCTTGGTCATAAAATCTGTATGATACTATTCTGTCATTAAACCTTTCAACGTAGTTAAGAGGGGAATGGCAATTTGTTTTATTTTGTGGCTGAATAAATGTTTATTTATATATATATATATAAAAAAATGTTATACCTCCTTTTGTTTCTCCTTTTAGTAAATATGGTTAGGATGACTTGAAAAATGATGCGACCGGAGGAGCGTAGGTCAGAATAAATAGCTTCATTACGCTATGATGATTCATTGATTTGTTTTGAAATGCGATGGGTCAGAAATCAACCGATCAAACTGGAATGCTAAGTGTCGTTAAAAAAAAATTAATTAAAAAAATGTTTTCCCAGATTAATCTGAGGAAGAATGTATCTTAGAGAGAAAATATATTTTTAAAGTTTTTGTTTTTGTCTACTTATGTTTTTTTTTTTTGGTTTGAAGTAAAACATGTTTTTTTTTTTGGGGGCCTTTTTATTTAACTGATTTAATATCCATGTTTTTTTTTAAGAATTTGTGGCCCTGCCTGCACACTTCAATTTCAGTTATTTGCATAGGTGGAGTAGTTTGACACTAAAACAATAGTTCTACTTGATCTTCAGTTTCCCTTTTAATTAAGAGAAAGAGTTAAATAAAGTGATGTCATTCTAGAAAACAGAACAGACACAGCGCAGATCCTTCGGGAGGTGAATATACACCAGGTTTACACACAGAGTTTACACACGCTTCAGCTGGAGGCCCCTCATTGGTGGGTTGCTCCATGTGGAGAAGAACACAGGTATGCTAATTGTTTTCAGGTCACCTGTGTGCCCGCCCTACAGTAGTTATAACTGTGTGTTTGTTTACCACGTTAACTGTTCAGAGTTTGAGTTAAGGGTGTTTTTAAGAATTGTCTGCTTTGTCAGTGACCTTGTCACTTGTCTGCTTGTCTTGCTGCACGCTTCATTGATCTTTGTCTTGGTCAGGTTGTTATTGTGAAATACAATGTGTTCTCAAGGACTTACCTGGTTAAATAGAGACAAATGCACGGAGAGGTCTTAAAGGGGCAACCAGCAGTTGCTATATCCATGGACGGATAAATTATATGTAACCCTTGAATCTTGAAGAATACAACTGGTAAATGCCAGAATACAACTGGTAAATGCCAGAATACAACTGGTAAATGCCAGAATACAACGGGTAAATGCCAGAATACAACTGGTAAATGCCAGAATACAACTGGTAAATGCCAGAATACAACTGGTAAATGCCAGAATACAACTGGTAAATGCCTCTTGAGTTTAGTTCAACTGTCGCACCCAATTGGAACCCAAAATTTTAAAAGTTTGTTCAACATTTGTAAACAAACACTATATTGCCCCAAAACATGGTTCAAACTAAGTTTTGATATCACGGAGGGTCAATCCTTACACCCATAGCTCTATGAATTTGAGAGTGGTGACATTTCTCCAGCCCCATCCCTCAGCTTTTCACTTTACCAGGGGAGGAGTCCCTTTATTGTAAATTTTCCCCCTACTGCTTATTGCCGCTTTAAGTAAAAATAATGTATTTGCTTATATATATATATATATCTTTATTTTTTTGAGCAGTGTAACACTTAAACGACACAATGTAACTCCAAGTCAATCACACTTCTGTGAAATCAAACTGTCCACTTAGGAAGCAACACTGATTGACAATACATTTCACATGCTGTTGTGCAAATGGAATAGACAACAGGTGGAAATTATAACAGGTGGCAATTAGCAAGACACCCCCTATAAAGGAGGGGTTCTGCAGGTGGTGACCACAGACCACTTCTCAGTTCCTATGCTTCCTGGCTGATGTTTTGGTCACTTTTGAATGCTGGCGGTGCTTTCACTCTAGTGGTAGCATGAGACGGAGTCTACAACCCACACAAGTGGCTCAAGTAGTGCAGCTCATCCAGGATGGCACATCAATGCGAGCTGTGGCAAGAAGGTTTGCTGTTTCTGTCAGCGTAGTGTCCAGAGCATGGAGGCGCTACCAGGAGACAGGCCAGTACATCAGGAGACGTGGAGGAGGCCGTAGGAGGGCAACAACCCAGCAGCAGGACCTCTACCTCCGCCTTTGTGCAAGGAGTAGCAGGAGGAGCACTGCCAGAGCACTGCAAAATGACCTCCAGCAGGCCACAAATGTGCATGTGTCTGCTCAAACGGTCAGAAACAGACTCCATGAGGGTGGTATGAGGGCCTGACGTCCACAGGTGGGGGTTGTGCTTACAGCCCAGCACCGTGCAGGACGTTTGGCATTTGCCAGAGAACACCAAGATTGGCAAATTCGCCACTGGCGCCCTGTG
>NC_092151.1:90873440-90878440 GCF_045791955.1 Oncorhynchus clarkii lewisi | reverse complement strand
TATTCTCTTTTTTAAAGCCATTTCAAATATCTTGTTTGTAAAATAGTTGCTTTTGAGTTAAGGTTGAGAAAGAAAAGGTAAACTATCAAAAAACAGTGAACATCCTCTCTCCATCTCTGACAACAGGATAGCTGTGTTTTCCCCACAATTTGAAATTGTTATACGATCTCCATTGTTTTTTTTTTGTTTTTTTACCCCCTAGGAAAGGAGAGTGGCTTGCTAGACACAGCAGCAGGCCCCAGAGAAACCAGTACAGGCAGACCTTTTCATTACAGGAATCATGAGGATAATGTACTTTTAATGATTTGACCAAATGGTTTGACCAAATGGTTTTGGCTTCCTAAAAAGTAATGGGATGTTTTGAGTGAGGTGCAACTCTCACCAATGCGACCAATAATTTATATATTTTTCAAACTCGCACAGCCAAGTCAAAAGGGTTGCAAAATGCGACTAAATGGAGCCCTGCCGTTGTAGTCTTTTCACTGTAGGCATACTCAAACGAAAGTTAAACTTCACTGCCAACGGAAACCCTGACACGCGCACACAGTCTGCTCACATCTGCTAATCCCAGTCTGTATGTGGTGGGAAAGCCGGCTCTTTCATCGAGTTTAAAGGTGGGAACGCCATTGTTGTGCCACCTTTTTTCCCCTCTCTTTTGTTAGTCTCTCCAGCTGTCGTGATGCTTTAGTATGTACATTTGCACGTAATGAGGGAACGGACACTTACACACTGTGTGTGTGTGTGTGTGTGTGTTAAATGGTTGTCTACAGACTGATTGGACTGGGCAGCTACACTTTATTTGTCTTAAAATTAATGGGCTAAGATTTGTTTCTATGGTGATCCTGCTGCATCTCTCTGGTTTCTATGGTAATCTTGCTGCCCTATGGTAATCCTGCTGTCTCTCTCTCTGTTGGTTTCTATGGTAATCCTGCTGTCTCTCTCTCTGTTGGTTTCTATGGTAATCCTGCTGTCTCTCTCTGTTGGTTTCTATGGTAATCCTGCTGTCTCTCTCTCTGTTGGTTTCTATGGTAATCCTGCTGTCTCTCTCTCTGTTGGTTTCTATGGTAATCCTGCTGTCTCTCTCTCTGTTGGTTTCTATGGTAATCCTGCTGCCTCTCCTCTCTCTGTTGGTTTCTATGGTAATCCTGCTGCCTCTCCTCTCTGTTGGTTTCTATGGTAATCCTGCTGTCTCTCTCTCTGTTGGTTTCTATGGTAATCCTGCTGTCTCTCTCTCTGTTGGTTTCTATGGTAATCCTGCTGTCTCTCTCTCTGTTGGTTTCTATGGTAATCCTGCTGTCTCTCTCTCTGTTGGTTTCTATGGTAATCCTGCTGCCTCTCCTCTCTCTGTTGGTTTCTATGGTAATCCTGCTGCCTCTCCTCTCTCTGTTGGTTTCTATGGTAATCCTGCTGTCTCTCTCTCTGTTGGTTTCTATGGTAATCCTGCTGTCTCTCTCTCTGTTGGTTTCTATGGTAATCCTGCTGCCTCTCTGTTGGTTTCTATGGTAATCCTGCTGTCTCTCTCTCTGTTCGTTTCTATGGTAATCCTGCTGCCTCTCTCTGTTGGTTTCTATGGTAATCCTGCTGCCTCTCTCTGTTGGTTTCTATGGTAATCCTGCTGCCTCTCCTCTCTCTGTTGGTTTCTATGGTAATCCTGCTGCCTCTCCTCTCTCTGTTGGTTTCTATGGTAATCCTGCTGTCTCTCTCTCTGTTGGTTTCTATGGTAATCCTGCTGTCTCTCTCTCTGTTGGTTTCTATGGTAATCCTGCTGTCTCTCTCTCTGTTGGTTTCTATGGTAATCCTGCTGTCTCTCTCTCTGTTGGTTTCTATGGTAATCCTGCTGTCTCTCTCTCTGTTGGTTTCTATGGTAATCCTGCTGCCTCTCTCTCTGTTGGTTTCTATGGTAATCCTGCTGCCTCTCCTCTCTCTGTTGGTTTCTATGGTAATCCTGCTGCCTCTCTCTGTTGGTTTCTATGGTAATCCTGCTGTCTCTCTCTCTGTTGGTTTCTATGGTAATCCTGCTGCCTCTCCTCTCTCTGTTGGTTTCTATGGTAATCCTACTGTCTCTCTCTCTGTTGGTTTCTATGGTAATCCTGCTGTCTCTCTCTCTGTTGGTTTCTATGGTAATCCTGCTTTCTCTCTCTCTGTTGGTTTCTATGGTAATCCTGCTGTCTCCTCTCTCTGTTGGTTTCTATGGTAATCCTGCTGTCTCTCTCTCTGTTGGTTTCTATGGTAATCCTGCTGTCTCTCTCTCTGTTGGTTTCTATGGTAATCCTGCTGTCTCTCTCTCTGTTGGTTTCTATGGTAATCCTGCTGTCTCTCTCTCTGTTGGTTTCTATGGTAATCCTGCTGCCTCTCCTCTCTCTGTTGGTTTCTATGGTAATCCTGCTGTCTCTCTCTCTGTTGGTTTCTATGGTAATCCTGCTGCCTCTCTCTGTTGGTTTCTATGGTAATCCTGCTGCCTCTCCTCTCTCTGTTGGTTTCTATGGTAATCTTTCTGCCTCTCCTCTCTGTTGGTTTCTATGGTAATTCTGCTCCCTCTCTCTGTTGGCCATTTCCCCCTCTCCATGCTCTTCAGGGCCTAAGATCAACACCTGCCACCTGCCAAATGCGGGTAGATTTTGGCATTGGCTGCAGTATCTTTTTTATATTTTTTTTAATTGAACCTTTTATTTAACTAGGCAAGTCAGTTAATAACAAATTCTTATTTATAATGACAGCCTACCAAAGGTAGGACGGGGACAGAAGCTTGGGATTTAAAACAAAAAAACAAATAAGAATATAAATATAGGACAAAACACACATCACAACGAGAGACAACACTACGTAAAGAGAGACCTAAGACGACAACATGACAGCATCACAACATGGTAGCAGCACAAAACATGGTACAAACATTATTGGGGACAGACAACAGCACAAAGGGCAAGAAGGTAGAGACAACAACACATCACACAAAGCAGCCACAACTGTCAGTAAGAGTGTCCATGATTGAGTCTTTGAATGAAGAGATGGAGATAAAACTGTTCAGTTTGAGTGTTTGTTGCAGCTCGTACCAGTCGCTAGCTGCAGCGAACTGGAAAGAGGAGCCACTCATTGATGTGTGTGCTTTGGGGACTTTAAACAGGATGTGACTGGCAGAACGGGTGTTGTATGTGAATGATGAGGGCTGCAGTAGATATCTCAGATAGGGGGGAGTGAGGCCTAAGAGGGTTTTATAAATAAGCATCAACCAGTGGGTCTTGTGACGGGTACACAGAGATGACCAGTTTACAGAGGAGTATAGAGTGCAATGATGTGTCCTATAAGGAGCATTGGTTGCAAATCTGATGGCCGAATGGTAAAAAACATCTAGCTGCTCGAGAGCACCCTTACCTGCCGATCAATAAATTATCTCTCTGTAATCTAGCATGGGTAGGATGGTCTTCTGAATCAGGGTTAGTTTGGCAGCTGGGGGGAAAGAGGAGCGATTACGATAAATCGAGACTTGGTTTCCTCTAACTTTAGCCTGCAACTTTGATATGTGCTGAGAGAAGGACAGTGAACCGTCTAGCCATACTCCCAAGTACTTGTATGAGGTGACTACCTCCAGCTCTAAACCCTCAGAGGTAGTAATCACACCTGGGGGAGAGGGACATTCTTCTTACCAAACCACATGACCTTTGTTTTGGAGGTGTTCAGAACAAGGTTAAGGGTAGAGAAAGCTTGTTGGACACTAAGAAAGCTTTGTTGTAGAGCATTTAACACAAAATACGGGGAGGGGCCAGCTGAGAATAAGACTATCATCTGCATATAAATGGTTGAGACCTTCCTACTGCCTGAGTTATGTTGTAAATTGAGAAGTGCGTGCGGCCTAGGATTGAGCCTTGTGGTACTCCCTTGTTAACAGGCAGTGGCTGAGACAGCCACTATTTTGTGACGTTTTGTTTCATAGCTGATAAATGAATTGCACAAAGTTAAGAACAACAAAAAATCCTATTTAGCCTATTCCACCTTGCGCTGCTACACTGCCTGGCTGGGGGCTGTGCGCATGCGAAGAGCTACGTACAGGCATGACGTTGGTCTAGTTTACTAGAAATTAAACTCTCTGAAGTGAAGTCCAAGTTTTTCTTTGCAATTTACATTGTTTTGTTTACATGATAGGAAGTTTTTCTATGTTTTGAGTTTCAACTGAAGAGAAGACAACTCTTCTTACTAGTCAGACTCAATCTCACAGGTACAAACATGACTCGAGTCGTGCTACCACGGTAACCTCCCGCCCTTAAAGGCGCAGGTGAACAATTTTGTGTTCTCTGAAATTTTGGTTAAAAGACTTTGGTCACAAAAAATGAAGTCAAGCAATATACCACATTTCCTTCTTACTCGTAATAGATTTATTGTTTTTAGAAACGTTACAAAGCATGCACATCTGTTTTTGTGTGGTTTTGTTGGTGTAACTGTACAGTTGGAGAATTTAACCATGTCGTGTACACCTGTGTGTTTGGGCAGCCATGGCAACCATGTACATCTATTGTTAATTTTAAAAAGTAGGCTACACTTGTTGGATATTTATTTATTTGAATATGTCCCCTTGCCCTCTCGCTTTCCTCTCTTTCCCTGGTTTCGTCTGTTCCTTTTGTTCTTGTAAAAGTGACCTCAACCAATTTCTAAAGACTGGTGACATCCAGTGGAAGCGATAGGAACTGCAAGAAGGTCCCTTAGAAATCTGGATTCCCAATGAAAGCCCATTTGAAAAGAGAGTAACCTCAAAAAACAAAACAAAAAATCTGAATGGTTTGTCCTCAGGGTTTCGCCTGCTTAGTAAGTTCTGTTATACTCAGACATGATTCAAACAGTTTTAGAAACTTCAGAGTGTTTTCTATCCAAATCTACTAATAATATGCTTATCTTCTGGGGTGAGTAGCAGGCAGTTGACTTTGGGAATGCATTTCATCCGGATATGGAAATACTGTCCCCTGTCACCAAGAAGTTAACATGAGCGTAATACGTTACAGTTTTCAATG
>NC_092151.1:90863440-90868440 GCF_045791955.1 Oncorhynchus clarkii lewisi | reverse complement strand
TGCTGTTCATTACCTGCTCCCGTTTCATAGTCTTTCTCTGTGTCCAAACTCTCCTGCTATTTGAGGAATGCCGTTTCCTGGAGTTCTTTCTCTTCTTATTTGTTTGGAGCAGCACCTGGTTTGTGAGTTTTGTGTCCGGCTTCCAGACGGTGTTTTTGTTGTTGTTGTTGTTGTTCTCCGCAGAATTGAGGAGCTATTTTTCTGGTTGGATCTGGACCTTGTTGTAATAAAATCAGTACTGCATTAATACTTAGCTGCATGCTGAAGAGACAGCTGAGAATACTGTCCGTTACTGTGTGAGTTGTCTATAGTCAAAAGGAACTAAGGCCACGCCCACCACAAAGGGTTTTGGTCTCCAGAATACCTATAAGACCGGACAGACAGAAAGACCTCTTTTTTTTTTTTCTTCGAGCATCATCGGGTGCAGGGAAGGTCACTCCTGGAGAGGTGAAATCTGCTGCCTCTCTATGTAAAATAACCCTGCTGCCTCGCTCTGTTGGTTTCTATGGTAATCCTGCTGCCTCGCTCTGTTCGTTTCTATGGTAATCCTGCTGCCTCACTCTGTTGGTTTCTATGGTAATCCTGCTGCCTCTCCTCTCTCTGTTGGTTTCTATGGTAATCCTGCTGTCTCTCTCTCTGTTGGTTTCTATGGTAATCCTGCTGCCTCACTCTGTTGGTTTCTATGGTAATCCTGCTGCCTCTCCTCTCTCTGTTGGTTTCTATGGTAATCCTGCTGCCTCACTCTGTTGGTTTCTATGGTAATCCTGCTGTCTCTCTCTCTGTTGGTTTCTATGGTAATCCTGCTGCCTCACTCTGTTGGTTTCTATGGTAATCCTGCTGTCTCTCTCTCTGTTGGTTTCTATGGTAATCCTGCTGTCTCACTCTGTTGGTTTCTATGGTAATCCTGCTGTCTCTCTCTCTGTTGGTTTCTATGGTAATCCTGCTGCCTCTCTCTGTTGGTTTCTATGGTAATCTTGCTGCCCTATGGTAATCCTGCTGCCTCACTCTGTTGGTTTCTATGGTAATCCTGCTGTCTCTCTCTCTGTTGGTTTCTATGGTAATCCTGCTGCCTCACTCTGTTGGTTTCTATGGTAATCCTGCTGCCTCACTCTGTTGGTTTCTATGGTAATCCTGCTGCCTCTCCTCTCTCTGTTGGTTTCTATGGTAATCCTGCTGTCTCTCTCTGTTGGTTTCTATGGTAATCCTGCTGCCTCACTCTGTTGGTTTCTATGGTAATCCTGCTGCCTCTCCTCTCTCTGTTGGTTTCTATGGTAATCCTGCTGCCTCTCTCTGTTGGTTTCTATGGTAATCCTGCTGCCTCACTCTGTTGGTTTCTATGGTAATCCTGCTGCCTCTCCTCTCTCTGTTGGTTTCTATGGTAATCCTGCTGTCTCTCTCTCTGTTGGTTTCTATGGTAATCCTGCTGCCTCTCCTCTCTCTGTTGGTTTCTATGGTAATCCTGCTGTCTCTCTCTCTGTTGGTTTCTATGGTAATCCTGCTGCCTCACTCTGTTGGTTTCTATGGTAATCCTGCTGCCTCTGTCATGTTCCCCCACCTCAATATCTGACTGCTGTTTCCCTCTGTGTGCTTGCCTCTCACATCTGGGAGCCTGGCTTCCTCTTCTTTCTTTGTTATTGGATGGCCGGGCAGAGGTGTCTGGGAGGGGGCCGGGCAGAGGTGTCTGGGAGGGGGCCGGGCAGAGGTGTCTGGGAGGGGGCCGGGCAGAGACAAAATCATTACTGTGATTTGAATTGAACCCTTACCTTGGCCCATCAGACATTATGACCCTTTATTAGGTCTGGAGTCTGCCATGCTTCTGCACACAGCCTGTACAGTAACCAGACTGCTCTCTTTCCTTTTCAATGGGATTGAGGCGGAGGCCATCACCATTACACTACAACAGCCAGCCTGCCAGGGAGGCTAAAGATGGAACACGATTTGAATATTGCAATTTGTTTGTCCGCGGTTTGATCAGATTTTTTCCCCCAGTGTATCTGTTTAGTTAGCTTGTTTGCTAGATCACCATTTTATTTTATGCATCGTACTCCTTACTGTAGGGCAAGTTGATGTGTGTGTGTTTCTATTTATATAACAGTTGGTTCCTACTGTCTGCAGCCTGTCCCCTTGTCTTTCTGCATGTTATTTTCATCCCTTGGTTGATTTTAAATGCCTCACATGTAATTACTCTGGGTACATTTTTTAAAATTTAAAAGCCACGCCTTGGCGTTTCACTGGTCCACTACAATATGCTTCCGTTTCTTTTCAACGCCAAACCCACGCTGGTGGGCGTGGTCATCTGACCATAGCACTGCTGGTGGGCGTTGCCATCTGACCATAGCACTGCTGGTGGGCGTGGTCATCTGACCATAGCACTGCTGGTGGGCGTGGTCATCTGACCATAGCACCGCTGGTGGGCGTGGTCATCTGACCATAGCACCGCTGGTGGGCGTGGTCATCTGACCATAGCACCGCTGGTGGGCGTGGTCATCTGACCATAGCACCGCTGGTGGGCGTGGTCATCTGACCATAGCACTGCTGGTGGGCGTGGTCATCTGACCATAGCACCGCTGGTGGGCGTGGTCATCTGACCATAGCACCGCTGGTGGGCGTGGTCATCTGACCATAGCACCGCTGGTGGGCGTGGTCATCTGACCATAGCACCGCTGGTGGGCGTGGTCATCTGACCATAGCACTGCTGGTGGGCGTGGTCATCTGACCATAGCACTGCTGGTGGGCGTTGCCATCTGACCATAGCACCGCTGGTGGGCGTGGTCATCTGACCATAGCACCGCCTGGAGTTTGCTAAATGGTATTTGGTGCTTGGATTGGAAGCGGCGTTATGGTCCGATACACATACCAATGGTTGGTTTGGCATCGAAAAACAGAAGTGTATGCAGAAAATAACCTACCTACCTACAGTGAAATATGGTTTATGGATCTTTGACGTTATGAGACTATTTTTCTTCCATTGGTCCTTGGGCCCCTTGTGAAGGTCAATGGCATCATGAACTTTACCAAGTACCAGGACATTTTTTGGCAAATACCTGGTTGCCTCTGACAGGAAGTTGAAACTTTGGACGCAATTGGATCTTCCAGCAAGACAATAACTGCAAGCACACATCAAAATCCACAAAGAAATACAAATCTACATTTTGCATTGTCCATCTGTCTCCGGACTTGAAGCCATTGAAAACCTGTGGTTTGAATTGGAATAGGTATTTTGTTTTTGTTTTTGATAGTCCTCATGTTTCATTCAGTAGCTGAAGTAACTGTTACTGTTGATAGTCCCTGTTTTCATTCAGTAGCTGAAGTAACTGTTACTGTTGATAGTCCTCGTGTTTCATTCAGTAGCTGAAGTAACTGTTACTGTTGATAGTCCTCGTGTTTCATTCAGTAGCTGAAGTAACTGTTACTGTTGATAGTCCTCGTGTTTCATTCAGTAGCTGAAGTAACTGTTACTGTTGATAGTCCTCGTGTTTCATTCAGTAGCTGAAGTAACTGTTACTGTTTCTAATCCTCGTGTTTCATTCAGTAGCTGAAGTAACTGTTACTGTTTCTAGTCGTGTTTCTTTCAGTAGCTGAAGTAACTGTTACTGTTTCTAGTTGTTTCATTCAGTAGTTGAAGTAACTGTTACTGTGTCTAGTCCTCGTGTTTCATTCAGTAGCTGAAGTAACTGTTACTGTTTCTAGTCGTGTTTCTTTCAGTAGCTGAAGTAACTGTTACTGTTTCTAGTTGTTTCATTCAGTAGTTGAAGTAACTGTTACTGTTTCTAGTCGTGTTTCATTCAGTAGCTGAAGTAACTGTTACTGTTTCTAGTCGTGTTTCATTCAGTAGTTGAAGTTACTGTTTCTAGTCGTGTTTCATTCAGTAGCTGAAGTAACTGTTACTGTTTCTAGTCGTGTTTCATTCAGTAGCTGAAGTAACTGTTACTGTTTCTAGTCGTGTTTCATTCAGTAGCTGAAGTAACTGTTACTGTTTCTAGTCGTGTTTCATTCAGTAGTTGAAGTAACTGTTACTGTTTCTAGTCGTGGTTCTTTCAGTAGCTGAAGTAACTGTTACTGTTTCTAGTTGTTTCATTCAGTAGTTGAAGTAACTGTTTCTAGTCGTGTTTCATTCAGTAGCTGAAGTAACTGTTACTGTTTCTAGTCGTGTTTCATTCAGTAGCTGAAGTAACTGTTACTGTTTCTAGTCGTGTTTCATTCAGTAGCTGAAGTAACTGTTACTGTTGATAGTCCTCGTGTTTCATTCAGTAGCTGAAGTAACTGTTACTGTTGATAGTCGTGTTGCATTCAGTAGCTGAAGTAACTGTTACTGTTGATAGTCCTCGTGTTTCATTCAGTAGCTGAAGTAACTGTTACTGTTGGTAGTCCTCGTGTTTCATTCAGTAGCTGAAGTAACTGTTACTGTTGATAGTCCTCGTGTTTCATTCAGTAGCTGAAGTAACTGTTACTGTTTCTAGTCGTGTTTCATTCAGTAGCTGAAGTAACTGTTACTGTTTCTAGTTGTTTCATTCAGTAGTTGAAGTAACTGTTACTGTGTCTAGGCCTTGTGTTTCATTCAGTAGCTGAAGTAACTGTTACTGTTTCTAGTCGTGTTTCATTCAGTAGCTGAAGTAACTGTTACTGTTTCTAGTTGTTTCATTCAGTAGTTGAAGTAACTGTTACTGTCTAGTCCTCGTGTTTCATTCAGTAGCTGAAGTAACTGGACAGTTATGTGGAGCTTGTTCTTTGCCCTTGCGCCGTCATCACAGCGTTGCTGCATTAAGTATGTTGTTGCAGAATGGGTATCCGGTAGAAGACCATGCAGCTAGTGTTGCCTCCTCCTTGGGTCTGACTAGATGTGTTACTATGACGACTAGTGTAGGATTAGCATCGCTCAGGCACTCCCATCACTAACAAGGATTTTTTTTTATCACCATGTTTTCTAATGGCCGCCCACTAAAATATGAGATATTAGGCAGATTTGAGTAAATTCTTCTTGCTAATCCCAATAGATTGTT
>NC_092151.1:90845940-90858440 GCF_045791955.1 Oncorhynchus clarkii lewisi | reverse complement strand
ACTGGTGTGTGTGTGTGTACTGGTGTGTGTGTGTGTACTTGTGTGTGTGTGTGTGTGTGTGTGTACTGGTGTGTGTGTGTGTGTGTGTGTACGCGTGTACTGGTGTATGTGTGGGTGTGTGTGAAGGGCTAGCTATATGTGTGTGTGTGTGCCTGTGTGGGTTTACTGGGTTGTGTGTGTGTGTGTGTTTGTATGTGTTTTGTACTGCGGTGTGGTTGTGTACTGGGGTGTGTGTACTGTTGTCTGCTTATTGGTGTGTACTGGGATGGGTGTCTGTACTGGGGTGTATGTACCGGGGTATGTAGGGGTGTGTGTGTGTACTGTCGTTTGTGGGTGTACTGTGGTGTGTGTGTACTGGGGGGGGTGTTCACCAGACGTGCTACCCTGTCCCAGACCTGCTGTTTTCAACTTTCTAGAGACATCAGGAGTGGTGGAGAAACTCTGAATGATCGGCTATGAAAAGCCAACTGTCATTTACTCCTGAGGTGCTGACCTGTTGAACCCTCGATAACCACTGTGATTATTATTATTTGACCCTGTTGGGCATCTATGAACATTTGAACATCTTGGCCATATTCTGTTATAATCTCCACCCGGCACAGCCAGAAGAGGACTGGCCACCCCTCAGAGCCTGGTTCCTCTCTAGGTTTCTTCCTAGGTTCTGGCCTTTCTAGGGAGTTTTTCCTAGCCACCGTGCTTCTACACCTGCATTGCTTGCTGTTTGGGGGTTTATGTAGAGGACTTTGAGATATCAGCTGATGTACGAAGGGCTTTATAAATACATTTGATTTGATTTTGATTTGTGTACTGGAGGGAATGTGTGTACTGGGGTTGGGGGTGTGTGTGTGTACTGGGGTTGGGTGTGTGTGTGTGTACTGGGGTTGGGGGTGTGTGTGTGTACTGGGGTTGGGGGTGTGTGTGTGTACTGGGGTTGGGGGTGTGTGTGTGTACTGGGGTTGGGGGTGTGTGTGTGTACTGGGGTTGGGGGTGTGTGTGTACTGGGGTTGGGGGTGTGTGTGTGTACTGGGGTTGGGGGTGTGTGTGTGTACTGGGGTTGGGGGTGTGTGTGTGTACTGGGGTTGGGGGTGTGTGTGTACTGGGGTTGGGGGTGTGTGTGTACTGGGGTTGGGGGTGTGTGTGTGTGTACTGGGGTTGGGGGTGTGTGTGTGTGTACTGGGGTTGGGGGTGTGTGTGTGTGTGTACTGGGGTTGGGGGTGTGTGTGTGTGTGTGTGTGTGTACTGGGGTTGGGGGTGTGTGTGTGTGTGTGTACTGGGGTTGGGGGTGTGTGTGTGTACTGGGGTTGGGGGTGTGTGTGTGTACTGGGGTTGGGGGTGTGTGTGTGTACTGGGGTTGGGGGTGTGTGTGTACTGGAGTGGGGGTGTGTGTACTGGGGTCTGCTTACTGGTGTGTACTTGTGTACGGAGGGGGTGGTGTGTGTACTGGGGGGTGGGTGTACTGGGGGGTGGGTGTGTGTGTAGTGTACCACCTTGAATCAGTGTCTTCATCTTAGTGGGCAATTGTTATATCACGAATGTGCAATACATTGAAGATAATCTTTCTGTGATAATGAATTCTCCATTCCTTCCTTCCCCCATCAACACAGCAGTGTGCCCAGCTCAGCTCAACCTCACTGAACAAAAACATCAACGTAACATTGAACAATTTACTGAACCTACAGTTCATATAAAGGAAATGAGTCAATTGAAATCAATGCATTAGGCCCTAATCTATGGATTTCACATGACTGGGAATACAGATATGCATCTGTTGGTCACAGAAACCTTACATTTTTTAAAAAGAAAGTAGGGGCTCGGATCAGAAAACAAGCCAGTATCTTGTGTGACCATCATTTACCTCATGCAGCGTGACACATCTCCTTCGCCTAGAGTGGATCAGGCAGTTGATTGTGGCCTGTGGAATGTTGCCCCACTTCCTCTTCAACGGCTGTGAGACGTAGCTGGATATTGGTGGCAACTGGAACACGCTGTCGAAAAAACACGTTGATCCAGAGCATCCCGAACATGTTCAATGGTTGACAGGTCTGGTGAGTGTGCAGGCCATGGAAGAACTGGGTTTATTTTCAGCTTCCAGGATTTGTGTACAGATGCGACAAAGGATCGTTAATTTAGCTGAAACGTGAGGTGATGACGGCAGGTTAAATGGGCTTGAGGATCTCCTCACGGTATCACTGTGCATTCAAATTGCCATCCATAAAATGTAATTGTGTTCGTTGTCTGTAGCTTATGCCTGCCCATACCATAACCCCTCCGCCACCATAGGGCACTCTGGTCACAACGTTGACATCAGCAAAACCGCTTGCCCACACGACGCCATACACGCTGTCTGCCATCTACCCGGTACAGTTGAAAACAGGATTCATCCATGAAGAGGACACTTCTCCAGCGTGCCAGTGGCCATTTAAGGTTAACGTCTGCCCATTGAAGTCGGTTACGATGCTGAACTGCAGTCAGGTCAAGACCCTGGTGAGGGCGATGAGCTCGCAGATGCGCTTCCCTGAGATGGTTTCTGACAGTTTGTGCAGAAAGTCTTTGGTTGTGCAGTTTCATCAGCTGTTCAGGTGTCTGGTCTCAGACGAACCCGCAGGTGAAGCAGCCAGATGTGTAGGTACTGGGTTGGCGTGGTTACACACGGTCTGCAGTTGTGAGGCTGGTTGGACGTACTGCCACATTCTCTAAAATGCCGTAGGAGAGGCGGCTTATAGTAGAGAAATGAATATCTAATTATCTGGCAATAGCTCTAGTGGACATTCCTGCAGTCAGCATGCCAATTGCACACTCAAAATTTGAGACATCTGTGGCATTGTGTTGTGTGACAACTTCACATTTTAGGGTGGCCTTTTTTTGTCCGCAGCACAAGGTGCACCTGTGTAATGATCATGCTGTTTACTCAGCTTCATATGCCACACCTGTCAGGTGGATGGATTATCTTGGCAAGAGAGAAATGCTCACTAACCGGGATGTAAACACATTTGTGCACAGAATTTGAGTGACATTTTTGTGCATATGGAACATTTCTGAGATCTTTTATTTCAGCTACCGAAACGTGGGACCGACACTTTACATGTTGCGTTCATATTTTTTTTCCAGTATAGTTTATGAAAAGTTGCCTTCCAGGCTTTTTATTCCTAGCATTACCATTATCACTAGTTTACTCCAATTAAGGGTGGGGTGGTAGAGTAAGGAAGATGCATTTAAAGAAATGTGATTGTTTATATATATATATATATATATATATATATATATATATATATACACACACACACACACACTGCTCAAAAAAATAAAGGGAACACTAAAATAACACATCCTAGATCTGAATGAATTAAATATTCTTATTAAATACTTTTTTCTTTACATAGTTGAATGTGCTGACAACAAAATCACACAAAAATGATCAATGGAAATCAAATTTATCAACCCATGGAGGTCTGGATTTGGAGTCACACTCAAAATGAAAGTGGAAAACCACACTACAGGCTGATCCAACTTTGATGTCATGTCCTTAAAACAAGTCAAAATGAGGCTCAGTAGTGTGTGTGGCCTCCACGTGCCTGTATGACCTCCCTTCAACGCCTGGGCATGCTCCTGATGAGGTGGCGGATGGTCTCCTGAGGGATCTCCTCCCAGATCTGGACTAAAGCATCCGCCAACTCCTGGACAGTCTGTGGTGCAACGTGGCGTTGGTGGATGGAGCGAGACATGATGTCCCAGATGGGCTCAATTGGATTCAGGTCTGGGGAACGGGCGGGCCAGTCCATAGCAGCAATGCCTTCCTCTTGCAGGAACTGCTGACACTCCAGCCACATGAGGTCTAGCATTGTCTTGCATTAGGAGGAACCCAGGGCCAACCGCACCAGCATATGGTCTCACAAGGGGTCTGAGGATCTCATCTCGGTACCTAATGGCAGTCAGGCTACCTCTGGCGAGCACATGGAGGGCTGTGCGGCCCCCCAAAGAAATGCCACCCCACACCATAACTGACCCTCCGCCAAACCGGTCATGCTGGAGGATGTTGCAGGCAGCAGAACGTTCTCCACGGCGTCTCCAGACTGTCACGTCTGTCACATGTGCTCAGTGTGAACCCGCTTTCATCTGTGAAGAGCACAGGGCGCCAGTGGCGAATTTGCCAATCTTGGTGTTCTCTGGCAAATGAAAAACGTCCTACACGGTGTTGGGCTGTAAGCACAACCCCCACCTGTGGACATCGGGCCCTCATACCACCCTCATGGAGTCTGTTTCTGACCGTTTGAGCAGACACATGCACATTTGTCGCCTGCTGGAAGTCATTTTGCAGTGCTCTGGCAGTGCTCCTCCTGCTACTCTTTGCACAAAGACGGAGGTAGCGGTCCTGCTGCTGGGTTGTTGCCCTCCTACGGCCTCCTCCACATCTCCTGATGTACTGGCCTGTCTCCTGGTAGCGCCTCCATGCTCTGGACACGACGCTGACAGACACAGCAAACCTTCTTGCCACAGCTCGCATTGATGTGCCATCCTGGATGAGCTGCACTACTTGAGCCACTTGTGTGGGTTGTAGACTCCGTCTCATGCTACCACTAGAGTGAAAGCACCGCCAGCATTCAAAAGTGACCAAAACATCAGCCAGGAAGCATAGGAACTGAGAAGTGGTCTGTGGTCCCCACCTGCAGAACCACTCCTTTATTGGGGGTGTCTTGCTAATTGGCTATAATTTCCACCTGTTGTCTATTCCATTTGCACAACAACATGTGACATTTATTGTCAATCAGTGTTGCTTCCTAAGTGGACAGTTTGATTTCACAGAAGTGTGATTGACTTGGAGTTACATTGTGTTGTTTAAGTGTTCCCTTTATTTTTTTGAGCAGTGTATATATATATTCACATATATACATATACATGCATACATACATTTCTGCTATTTTATATATATATATTGTAGAATAATAGTGAAGACATCAAAACTATGAAATGACACACATTTCAGGTATGAGTCTGTGACATTACTGAGGGGAAATCCAGTCCACACCAAGTGGTGCTGTACAGTAGCTATCTAAGTGAATGCAGCGGCCCTATGAATGGCTTGATTCTCTTGTGTGTAAAATATTAGTGTATCATGGTTGTAGCTGGAAGAGAGAAGGCAATGACGCTATCTCCCGCTTCTGTTCTTTATTTTTAATTTTACACTCATCCGTGTGTCTTAAAACCAACACTAACCAACGTTACTGAAACTTATTTTTATGTTCTTGTCTCGAATCAGTTAAATTTCTGTCATTCAATGAACCAAGTGCTTATCAAGATGGCTACTGACATGTCTCCTCTTCTCCCTTTCTCCAGTCTGTCAGAGTAAAGACATCCGTAACAACGTGACCAACCTGCAGTTGTTAGAGAACTGCACGGTGATCGAGGGCCACTTGAAGATCCTCCTCATGTTCAAGACTGAGGACTTTAGGGGAATCAGCTACCCCAAGCTGACCGTGGTCACCGACTTCCTCCTCCTGTTCAGGGTCTACGGTCTGGAATCCCTCAGCGACCTGTTCCCCAACCTGACGGTGATCCGAGGCAACAACCTGTTCTTCAACTACGCCCTGGTTCTGTTTGAGATGGTGCACCTGAAGGAGTTGGGGCTCCACAGCCTCATGAACATCACTAGAGGAGCCGTGAGGTTGGAGAAGAACCCGGACCTCTGCTACCTCTCTACCCTGGACTGGTCCAAGATTCTGGACACGGTGGAGGACAACTACATTGTGTCCAATAAGAACAGCCAGGAGTGTGGGGACGTGTGTCCAGGCACGGCCTATGGAAAGACCACCTGTCCTCAGACCACCATCAACGGACAATTTGGAGAGCGCTGCTGGACTCAGAACCACTGCCAGAGAAGTAAGTATTTTTTTAAAGTATAAAAAAATAAAAATAGTTTCTCCGTCTGGTAAAGAACACACAATACAGAGTACTGAATAGATATGTTGATATCTCAAACATTAGTAGCCCCACTCTTTCGAGTTCCATTCCTGATATGTGCCATATGTTCAGTTGGCATAATGTGAATCTATGAAGGTGCATGCCGGTGTGCTTGGCATTTTCATCCAATTGAATCCGTATTACCCATGTCGACTTGTAGATTGATATCAGGTTATATATTGTTACCTATAGGAGAACTTAAACTCTGCCTCTGACTTCTCCTCTGATGTCATTTCACCTCGTGTAAAGCAGGAAGTCGTCTCTGGAGCAGTCTGTCTGTTTAGGTATCAGGGTGGATGAGAGAGCGGCAGACAGTCGATCGTGGAAGAGAGATTTCATTCGGATGAATCATGTTCATAACAGCGAGGGAACGTTGTTCTTTCTATAGTATGCCACGGGTTATGCCGACTCCCCATCTAGGATGAGGGAGGGGGGGGGAATACCTAGTTTGCAATTTAAAGTTATCAGGCAGACTATCATTGGATAGTGAAAATGCATTTGATGTGGAAAGGTGCAGCCTGGGCTCTCCTCTGCTGTCATCCCCTCTCTTCTCAGTGTGACGGATCGGTGTGTGTGTGTGTGAGTCAGTTTATATGACGGATCGGTGTGTGTGTGTATGAGTCAGTTTATATGACGGATCAGTGTGTGTGTGTGTGTGTGTATGAGTCAGTTTATATGACGGATGTGTGTGTGTGTGTGTGTATGAGTCAGTTTATATGACGGATCAGTGTGTGTGTATGAGTCAGTTTATATGACGGATCAGTGTGTGTGTGTGTATGAGTCAGTTTATATGACGGATCAGTGTGTGTGTGTGTGTATGAGTCAGTTTATATGACGGATCTGTGTGTGTGTGTGTATGAGTCAGTTTATATGACGGATCAGTGTGTGTATGAGTCAGTTTGTTCGTGTGTCTGTAAGAATCAGTTTTATTTTTACACTGCTGCTACTCGCTGATTGTCTATGCGTAGTCACTTTACCCCTACCTATATGCACAAAAAGACTAACCTGTACACCCGCACATTGACTCGGTACCGGGTACCCCTTGTATATATCCTCGTTATTGTTATTTTATTGTGTTACTTATACTACAGTACCATTTTTATTTATTTTGTCTTTAAACGGTTTTGTTGGTTAAGGGCTTGTAAGTAAGCATTTCACGTTAAGGTGTGCTTGGCACACCTGTTGTACACCTGTTGTATTCGGCGCACGTTTCAACTAGATTAGATTTGAGTTCACTCAACTAGTATCTGTCTGTTGTAACACCAGCTAGTTCACTCAACTAGTATCTGTTGGAACACAGGCTAGTTCACTCAACTAGTATCTGTCTGTTGGAACACAGGCTAGTTCACTCAACTAGTATCTGTTAGAACACAGGCTAGTTCACTCAACTAGTATCTGTCTGTTGGAACACAGGCTAGTTCACTCAACTAGTATCTGTTAGAACACAGGCTAGTTCACTCAACTAGTATCTGTCTGTTGGAACACAGGCTAGTTCACTCAACTAGTATATGTCTGTTGGAACACAGGCTAGTTCACTCAACTAGTATCTGTCTGTTGGAACACAGGCTAGTTCACTCAACTAGTATCTATCTGTCTGTTGGAACACAGGCTAGTTCACTCAACTAGTATCTGTCTGTTGGAACACAGGCTAGTTCACTCAACTAGTATCTGTCTGTTGGAACACAGGCTAGTTCACTCAACTAGTATCTGTCTGTTGGAACACAGGCTAGTTCACTCAACTAGTATCTGTCTGTTGGAACACAGGCTAGTTCACTCAACTAGTATATGCTATTGTTTGCTGGACCTCAGGAAGATTAGCTTACGTCTTGGCATCAGCTAATGGAAATCCTATGAAATAAAGTAAAACACAAGCTAGTAACTAGTGATGCGCGAAGTTAACTCATAGTTAACACGTCGGGCCATTTTGTTTTTGATGATGTATTTCATCTTATAGTTATGGCAATATCGCACAATTATTGAGCTATTTGGCTGCGCCAAAACTTCAACATTTGTCCTTCATAGCTTGTTCTTCGTAAATCTTTTTAAAATAGGGAGCCAATGTGTTTTCAGCAGTTTTATTTCCATGACTGATCAAAACTTGTCTCTCTCTTGTCCCTCTGCAGAGAACATTTGGTGAACAATATGTTTGGAACATCGAACCGAGGAGAAAAAAAAAAACATCACAGTATCGTATCGCGATATGTATTGCCCTACTAGTAACAGTCGGTCGGTCGGTCGGTCAGTCAGTCTTCCCGGTGCAGAGAGAGACAAAATGGCTGCTATTGTAAGGCACTGAGAATGGTTATTATTTTGTGAAGGGGATTGTTAGCGTCTGTTGTTGTTTCTAGGGCTCAGACTAGTGTTCAAAGTATTTAACAACCTCAACGGCTGTATTTACATTTTCACATTCATTCCCGATTACAGCTCTGTGTCTTAGAATCTAACAGGCCTACGTCAGTCAGAACCATTAATGATAGCTTATACTTTATTTTTTAAATATGCTGTTAAAAATATATCACGACATGTAAAGTACGACACAGGGTTTTAAATAGAGACCTTTAATCTCCAGAGGGAAGCTGCTATACATGGATTCTAGCTAGCGTAGTGGCTAATGAGAGGGAGAGATGGAGGCAGTGAGAGAGTAGGGCTGGGAAATGCCAGGGACATCACCATACCATATTATCACCATACCATATTATCACCATACCATATTATCACCATACTGAGGGACCTCACCATACCATATTATCACCATACCATATTATCACCATACTGAGGGACCTCACCATACCATATTATCACCATACTGAGGGACCATACCATATTATCACCATACCATATTATCACCATACCATATTATCACCATACCATATTATCACCATACTGAGGGACCTCACCATACCATATTATCACCATACTGAGGGACCATACCATATTATCACCATACTGAGGGACCTCACCCTACCATATTACCACCATACCATATTATCACCATACTGAGAGACCTCACCATACCATATTATCACCATACCATATTACCACCATACTGAGGGACCTCACCATACCATATTACCACCATACCATATTATCACCATACCATATTACCACCAAACTGAGGGACCTCACCATACCATAATATCACCATACTGAGGGACATCACCATACCATATTATTACCATAACATACTATCACCATACCATATTACCACCATACCATATTACCACCATACCATATTATCACCATACTGAGGGACCTCACCATACCATATTACCACCATACCATATTATCACCATACCATATTATCACCATAATGAGGGACCTCACCATACCATATTACCACCATACCATATTACCACCAAACTGAGGGACCTCACCATATTACCACCATAACATATTATCACCATACTGAGGGACCTCACCATACCATATTATCACCATACCATATTACCACCATACCATATTACCACCAAACTGAGGGACCTCACCATACAATATTACCACCATAACATATTATCACCATACTGAGGGACCTCACCATACCATAATATCACCATACTGAGAGACCTCACCATAGCATATTACCACCATACCATATTATCACCATACTGAGGGACCTCACCATACCATATTACCACCATAACATATTACCACCAAACTGAGGGACCTCACCATACCATATTACCACCAAACTGAGGGACCTCACCATACCATAATATCACCATACTGAGAGACCTCACCATAGCATATTACCACCATACCATATTATCACCATACTGAGGGACCTCACCATACCATATTACCACCATACCATATTACCACCATACCATATTATCATATTACCATACTGAGGGATCTCACCATACTGGGGGACATCACCATACCATATTACCACCATACTGAGGGACCTCACCATACCATATTACCACCATACTGAGGGACCATACCATATTATCACCACCATACTGAGAGACATCACCATACCATATTATCACCATACCATATTACCACCATACTGAGAGACATCACCATACCATATTACCACCATACCATATTACCACCATACCATATTACCACCATACTGAGGGACCTCACCATACCATATTACCACCATACTGAGGGACCATACCATATTATCACCACCATACTGAGAGACATCACCATACCATATTACCACCATACCATATTACCACCATACTGAGAGACATCACCATACCATATTACCACCATACTGAGAGACATCACCATACCATATTATCACCATACCGTATTACCACCATACCATATTATCACCATACTGAGGTATTGGTATGTATTGTGATTCTCACAAATCTACTGCATATGTATTGCGATTTGATGATGCAAACATATTGCTCACTATGTCTGTTGCAAAGAGGTGAGAGAACCATGAGAACAGGAGTTTTGATCATTCAGGGAAATCAAAGTTCTGGAAACAGTTTGTCTCTATTTTAAAAGATGGGCAAAACAAGCTATTAGAAAACAAACTATGATTATATTACCTACAGTAGCAAAAAAAACTATGAAAAAAATCAATACTTTGAGTCAAATGTCGAAATATATTATCATCCCCAAAAATATATTGTGATGTGTAACTATCAATTTTTGTCCCCCATCACTAGTAGAGAGTGGCCTCCCTGGCTAGGGAAAGGGCAGCGTCACTAGTAGAGAGTGACGTCCCTGGTTAGGGAAAGGGCAGCGTCACTATGAGAGAGTGGTGTCCCTGGCTAGGGAAAGTGCAGCGTCACTAGTAGAGAGTGGTGTCCCTGGCTAGGGAAAGTGCAGCGTCACTAGTAGAGAGTGGTGTCCCTGGCTAGGGAAAGGGCAGCGTCACTATGAGAGAGTGGTGTCCCTGGCTAGGGAAAGGGCAGCGTCACTATGAGAGAGTGTTGTCCCTGGCTAGGGAAAAGGCAGCGTCACTATGAGAGAATGGTGTCCCTGGCTAGGGAAAGGGCAGCGTCACTATGAGAGAGTGGTGTCCCTGGCTAGGGAAAGGGCAGCGTCACTAGTAGAGAGTGGTGTCCCTGGCTAGGGAAAGGGCAGCGTCACTAGTAGAGAGTGGTGTCCCTGGCTAGGGAAAGGGCAGCGTCACTAGTAGAGAGTGGTGTCCCTGGCTAGGGAAAGGGCAGCGTCACTAGTAGAGAGTGGTGTCCCTGGCTAGGGAAAGAGTAGCGTCACTAGTAGAAAGTGGTGTCCCTGGCTAGGGAAAGGGTAGCGTCACTAGTAGAAAGTGGTGTCCCTGGCTAGGGAAAGGGCAGTGTCGCTAGTAGAGAGTGGTGTCCCTGGCTAGGGAAAGGGTAGCACCACTCTCTACTAGTGACGTCCCTGGCTAGGGAAAGGGTAGCGTCACTAGTAGAGAGTGGTGTCCCTGGCTAGGGAAAGGGCAGCGTCACTAGTAGAGAGTGGCGTCCCTGGCTAGGGAAAGGGTAGCGTCACTAGTAGAGAGTGGTGTCCCTGGCTAAGGAAAGGGCAGCGTCACTAGTAGAGAGTGGTGTCCCTGGCTAGGGAAAGGGCAGCGTCACTATGAGAGAGTGGTGTCCCTGGCTAGGGAAAGGGCAGCACCACTCTCTACTAGTGACGTCCCTGGCTAAGGAAAGGGTAGCGTCACTAGTAGAGAGTGGTGTCCCTGGCTAGGGAAAGGGCAGCACCACTCTCTACTAGTGACGTCCCTGGCTAAGGAAAGGGTAGCGTCACTAGTAGAGAGTGGCGTCCCTGGCTAGGGAAAGGGCAGCGTCACTAGTAGAGAGTGGTGTCCCTGGCTAGGGAAAGGGTAGCGTCACTAGTAGAGAGTGGTGTCCCTGGCTAGGGAAAGGGCAGCGTCACTATGAGAGAGTGGTGTCCCTGGCTAGGGAAAGGGCAGCGTCACTAGTAGAGAGTGGCGTCCCTGGCTAGGGAAAGGGCAGCGTCACTAGTAGAGAGTGGTGTCCCTGGCTAGGGAAAGGGTAGCGTCACTAGTAGAGAGTGGTGTCCCTGGCTAGGGAAAGGGCAGCGTCACTATGAGAGAGTGGTGTCCCTGGCTAGGGAAAGGGCAGCGTCACTAGTAGAGAGTGGTGTCCCTGGCTAGGGAAAGGGCAGCGTCACTATGAGAGAGTGGCGTCCCTGGCTAGGGAAAGGGCAGCGTCACTAGTAGAGAGTGGTGTCCCTGGCTAGGGAAAGGGTAGCGTCACTAGTAGAGAGTGGTGTCCCTGGCTAGGGAAAGGGTAGCGTCACTAGTAGAGAGTGGTGTCCCTGGCTAGGGAAAGGGCAGTGTCACTAGTAGAGAGTGGTGTCCCTGGCTAGGGAAAGGGCAGTGTCGCTAGTAGAGAGTGGCGTCCCTGGCTAGGGAAAGGGCAGTGTCACTAGTAGAGAGTGGCGTCCCTGGCTAGGGAAAGGGCAGCGTCACTATGAGAGAGTGGTGTCCCTGGCTAGGGAAAGGGCAGTGTCACTAGTAGAGAGTGGCGTCCCTGGCTAGGGAAAGGGCAGTGTCACTAGTAGAGAGTGGCGTCCCTGGCTAGGGAAAGGGCAGCGTCACTAGTAGAGAGTGGTGTCCC
>NC_092151.1:90773440-90840940 GCF_045791955.1 Oncorhynchus clarkii lewisi | reverse complement strand
GGGGAGGCTAGCAATTTATATCATACCCCTAAGACATGCTAACCTCTCACCATTACACTAACAGGGGAGGTTCGCAATTTATATCATACCCCTAAGACATGCTAACCTCTCACCATTACAATAACAGAGGAGATAAGCATTTTATGGGGAGGGTGATATTTGTGTGTCTAACTTTCTCATTCATTATTCACGATTCATTCAGGAATATCCATAACCATGGTAGCGTCAGAGCCAAAACAACAACATTTGTCACTATCTCAATGCTAACTGTAACTGTGCGTAGCCGTAAGTGTACTGTGGCGTGGGGATAATGCTCAGACCTAAAATCAATATGCAACAGTCTTAGAAATATATAAATAAATGAACTGGCCTAGATTTCATGCATTTCCTGGATCAAAAGTTAGATTTGAAAAGGGCTCAAGATTATGATTAGATAAAATATTCACTTTCCAAGAGTTTATAGAATTGTATAAATACACAAACTAAAATATAAATGAGCTGAAAAAAAGATGTATTGTATTTTGTGCACACATTTGTTTACCTCCCTGTTAGTGAGCATTTCTTCTTTTACCAAGATAATCCATCCACCTGACAGGTGTGGCATATCAAGAAGCTGATTAAAACTTCTTAAGGCTAGGTGGCACTATTTTCACGTCCGGATGAAAAGCGTGCCCAAAGTAAACTACCTGCTACTCAGGCCCAGAAGCTAGGATATGCATATAATTGGTAGATTTGGATAGAAAACACTTAAACAGTTTCTAAAATTGTTAAAATTATGTCTTGAGTATAACAGAACTTATTTGGCAGGCGAAACCCTGAGCACAAACCATCCAGGATTTTTTTTTTTTTTGGGGGGGGTCACTCACTTTTTCAATGGGTTTTCTATGTGGGTCTAGAGTTCTAAGGCACTTGCTTGCAGTCCCTGTCGCTTCCACTAGATGTCAACAATCTTTAGAAATTGGTTGATGTTTTTTTCTTAGGAAATGGCGGCTACTTCATTTCTCTATCTGGGTGGATAGCCAAGTGGATAGCCAAGTGTACTGTTGTGGTTGGAGCGCACGACCTGAAAGCTCCACTTTTTTTCCCGTCCGGTGTTGAACACAGTTTATTCCGTCTTAAATTTGATCGATTATTTTACGTTTATTTTACGACTAAAGTCGGATTAGGAAAGTTGTTTGAAATGTTTGGATCAAGTTTACAGGTAACTTATTAGATACTTTGTAGTCATGCAACCAGTGTTTTTTTTTAATCAAACGTGCCAAAAAAATGGACGTTTTGGGGATATAACGACAGAATTTATCGAATAAATGGGCCATTTGTGATGTTTAATGGACATATTGGAGTGCCAACAGAAGAAGATCTTCAAAGGTAAGGCATGAATTATATAGTTATTTCTGACTTTTGTGTCGCGCCTGGCAGGTTGAATTATGATTGTCATGTGTTTGTGTGATGGGGTGCTGTCCTCGGATAATAGCATGGTTTGCTTTCACCTTAAAGCCTTTTTGAAATCTGACACTGTGGCTGGATTAACAAGAAGTTCAAATATAAACTGATGTATAACACTTGTATGATTTATGAATTATTATTATTATTATGAGTATTTCTGTTTTTGAATTTGGCGCGCTGCTATTTCACTGGGTGTTGTCAAATCACTCCTGTAAACGGGATTCTTCACCTGTGGCATCGTCTGAGACCAGTCAACCGGACAGCTGATGAAACTGTGGGTTTGTACAACCAAAGAATATCTGCACCAACTGTCAGAAGCCGACTTTGGGAAGCTCATCTGCGTGCCCGTCGTCTTCACCAGGGTCTTGACCTGACTGCAGTTTGGCGTTCGTAACCGACTTCAGTGGGCAGGTGCCCACTTTTGATGGCCATTGGCACACTGGAGAAGTGTGCTCTTCATGGATGAATCGATGGCAATTTGAGTGCACAGAGACGAGATCCTGAGGCCCGATTTCGTGCCATTCATCTGCGGCCATAACCTCATGTTTCAGCATGATAATGCACGGCCCCATGTCGTGAGGATCTGTACACAATTCCTGGAAGCTGAAAATGTCCCAGTTCTTCCATGGCCTGCATACTCACCAGACATGTCACCAATTGAGCATGTTTGGGATGCTCTGGATCAACAGTGTGTTCCAGTTACCACCAATATCCAGCTATGTCTCACAGCCATTAAAGATGAGTGGGACAACATTTCACAGGCCACAATCAACAGCCTTGATCAACTCTGTGTGAAGGATATGTGTGGCTTTGCATGAGGCTACTGACTGGTTTTCTGATCCATGCCCCTGCCTTTTTTAAGGTATCTGTGATCAACAGATGCATATCTGTATTCCCAGTCATGTGAAACCTTAGATTAGGATCTAATTAATTGATTTCTATTGACTGATTTCCTTATATGAACTGTAACTCAGTAAAATCTTATTGCATGTTGTAAAGGTTGTCATTGTAAATAACAATTTGTTCTTAAATGACTTGCCTAGTTAAATACACGTTTTAATTTTTTTTTGTAAATTAGCGATGGAATTTTCTATTATTTTGTTCCAGTAACATCCTCTGGTCTTTGTGAATAGCTTTAGGTTTGTTCCAGTAACGTCCTCTGGTCATTGTGAATAGCTTTAGGTTTGTTCCAGTAACGTCCTCTGGTCATTGTGAATAGCTTTAGGTTTGTTCCAGTAACGTCCTCTGGTCATTGTGAATAGCTTTAGGTTTGTTCCAGTAACGTCCTCTGGTCATTGTGAATAGCTTTAGGTTTGTTCCAGTAACGTCCTCTGGTCATTGTGAATAGCTTTAGGTTTGTTCCAGTAACATCCTCTGGTCTTTGTGAATAGCTTTAGATTGGTTCCAGTAATGTCCTCTGGTCATTGTGAATAGCTTTAGTAACATCCTCTGGTCATTGTGAATAGCTTTAGGTTTGTTCCAGTAATGTCCTCTGGTCATTGTGAATAGCTTTAGGTTTGTTCCAGTAACGTCTTCTGGTCTTTGTGAATAGCTTTAGGTTTGTTCCAGTAATGTCCTCTGGTCATTGTGAATAGCTTTAGATTTGTTCCAGTAATGTCCTCTGGTCATTAGGAATAGCTTTAGATTTGTTCCAGTAATGTCCTCTGGTTATTGTGAATAGCTTTAGGTTTGTTCCAGTAATGTCCTCTGGTCATTGTGAATAGCTTTAGGTTTGTTCCAGTAACGTCCTCTGGTCATTGTGAATAGCTTTAGGTTTGTTCCAGTAACGTCCTCTGGTCATTGTGAATAGCTTTAGGTTTGTTCCAGTAACGTCCTCTGGTCATTGTGAATAGCTTTAGATTTGTTCCAGTAATGTCCTCTGGTCATTGTGAATAGCTTTAGGTTTGTTCCAGTAACGTCCTCTGGTCATTGTGAATAGCTTTAGATTTGTTCCAGTAATGTCCTCTGGTCATTGTGAATAGCTTTAGGTTTGTTCCAGTAATGTCCTCTGGTCATTGTGAATAGCTTTAGGTTTGTTCCAGTAACGTCCTCTGGTCTTTTTGAATAGCTTTAGATTGGTTCCAGACCAGAAGGGGGGGGTGGGGGGGTGTTCATAAATAGTAACATGTGGGCCAGTGTTTGACGTTGCCTTGGTAACTGCCTTTAACAAGGTTTCTGTCACCTGAGGTGTCCTGATAGGGAGATGGAGGAAAGTCCTCTGATAAAAAGAGCAATGCTCTCGGGAGAGAGAGAGAGAGGGAGGGAGGGAGAGATCTGATGGCACACGGTGTTCTGTTATTGTGAATGTTGTTTGGCCCCATAGACAGTCTCTTGCGCAACAGAGGGCGCTTTCCAGGTCGAAGTTCGTACGGCTGTGGAGGGCTGTGCTCTTTTGTTGTTTTTGCTGTTTTTCAGGCACCTCACCCAACCACACAGGGCATCATTGTCACCCCCCCCCCATATCACCGAGCAGGTTTGGGGTGAATTTGAATTGAATGCAGTCAAATCCGGAAGTAAAATGAAAATTCCAATTTCATAACTGGAAAAAGTGCCATCTCAAAAAACTGAAAAGTATACATTTTTATTTAAAGTGGAACTCGTCTTTTCAGCTCATTTTATCACCTGATTTCCTAAACAAAATGTATTTAAAAAAATAAAAAACAAAAAAATTCCGGTCAAAAGTTTTAAAACACCTACTCATTAAAAAAAATATATTTTTAAACCAGTCCTGTCATTGTCTGCGGCCAGAAATAGTGAGTGATCTGTTACATGTACAGTGAGCTCCAACAGTATTGGGACAGTGACACCTTTTTTTTTTATTGTTTTGGCTCTGTACTCCAAAACGTAGAAATATTACACATACTAAGAGGTTAAAGTGCATACTGTCAGCTTTCATTTGATGGGGGTTTCATCTATATTAAAATTTCAGCACTTTTTGTACATAGCCCCCCAAACACACTTTTTTTTTTTTTAGGAGACCAAAAGTATTGGGACAAATTTCTCTTATGTGTATTTAAAGTAGTCAACGTTTAATATTTGGTCCCAAATTTCATAGCACGCAATGATTACGTCAAGCTAGGGACTCTACAAACTTGTTGGATACGTTTGCTGTTTGTTTTGGTTGTGTTTCAGATCATTTTGTGCCCAATAGAAATGAATGGTAAATAATATATTGTGTTGTTTTGGAGTCACTTTTATTGAGAAATAAGAAAGAATAGGATATGTTTCTAAACACTGCTACATTCATGTGGCTGCTACCATGATTACACATAATACTGAATTAATCGTGAATAATGTTAGACACACAAATATCATACCCCCAAGACATGCTAACCTCTCACCATTACAATAACAGGGGTGGTGTCACGCCCTGGTCTTAGTATTTTGTGTTGTCTTTATTATTTTGGTCAGGCCAGGGTGTGACATGGGTGAATTATGTGTTGGTTTTGTCTAGTTTTTTTTTGTAGGTAATGGGATTGTGGTTAGTGGGGTTGTCTAGAAAAGTCTATGGTTGCCTGGAGTGGTTCTCAATCAGAGGCAGGTGATTATTGTTGTCTCTGATTGGGAACCATATTTAGGCAGCCATATTCTTTGAGTGTTTCGTGGGTGATTGTTCCTGTCTCTGTGTTTGTTTGCACCAGATAGGGCTGTTTAGGTTTTTCACGTTACGTTTAGTGTATTGTATTGTTCGTTATTATCTTTATTAAAGATGTATCAAGATAACCACGCTGCATTTTGGTCCTCCTCTCTTTCGATGGAAGAAAACATTAACAGGTGGTTAGCATTTTATATCATACCCCCAAGACATGCTAACCTCTCACCATTACACTAACAGGGGTGGTTAGCATTTTATATCATACCCCCAAGACATGCTAACCTCTCACCATTACACTAACAGGGGTGGTTAGCATTTTATATCATACCCCCAAGACATGCTAACCTCTCACCATTACACTAACAGGGGTGGTTAGCATTTTATATCATACCCCCAAGACATGCTAACCTCTCACCATTACACTAACAGGGGTGGTTAGCATTTTATATCATACCCCCAAGACATGCTAACCTCTCACCATTACACTAACAGGGGTGGTTAGCATTTTATATCATACCCCCAAGACATGCTAACCTCTCACCATTACACTAACAGGGGAGGTTAGCAATTTATATCATACCCCCAAGACATGCTAACCTCTCACCATTACACTAACAGGGGTGGTTAGCATTTTATATCATACTCCCAAGACATGCTAGCCTCTCACCATTACACTAACAGGGGTGGTTAGCATTTTATATCATACCCCCAAGACATGCTAACCTCTCACCATTACAATAACAGGGGTGGTTAGCATTTTTGGGCAAGAATGATGTTTGTGCATTTTGCACATTTTTGACCATCCGTCTTGGCTTCATTAGAAAGAGGGAAGTGTGCCAAACCATATGAAAGCGCTAGGCTAGTAGCTAGCCAGGGGCTGCACTGCTTCCGAAACGTCAGTAAGAGAAGCTTTAGCATGAAAGCTGTGATTTTATTTTACCCGAAGGTTTGTGTTGCATCGTTCTTTGCTTTTGTGAGTTTTTCCTGAACATGTGACCATCGGTTGGGGTTAAAACCCTACTGTTGCTATTGGCTACCAACAGGCCCTAGAGCTCCTGGATACAGATGTACTGTTGTGATGAGAAACTGTTTTAGATTCTCCCCTCCTCACTCCCCTCTGTCCTGCTAAGAGGTTTCTCTCCTAACACACACACACCTTGCTTCTCTTCAGATCAGTGCCCTGCTCTTTATCTCTCCTTCAGGGCTGCAAACTCATTAAGGGTCATCTCTCTCTCTCTCTCTCTCTCCCCCTCTCTCATCCGCTGACATTGAGCGGGCTCCGTCTCTCGCTCTCATCCGCTGACATTGAGCCGGCTCCGTCTCTCTCTCGCTGTCATCCGCTGACATTGAGCGGGCTCCGTCTCTCTCTCGCTCTCTCATCCGCTGACATTGAGCGGGCTCCGTCTCTCTCTCACTCTCTCATCCGCTGACATTGAGCGGGCTCTGTTTCTCTCGCTCATCCACTGACATTGAGCGTGCTCCGTCTCGCTCTCTCTCATCCGCTGACATTGTGCGGGCTCCGTCTCACTCTCTCTCATCCGCTGACATTGTGGCCCAGTGTGGTTTTCTTTTTTTAAACTTTATTTTCATACGAGGGTGGAAAAAAGGAAGGAAGGAAGGAGGGAGGGAAGGTGGACACGGCCGAGACGAGTGCTGCTTGCAAACGGGTAGACCGTGAGAAAAGGAGAAGAGTTTGAGTCCAGAGAAGAGAGGGCAAAAAACAAAGAACAAACATGGCTATGCTTTTCAAATATTGCTCCCAGGTACACACAGCATTCCTGCTCCTGCACATTCATCAAAGGACAGAAGGGAAGGAAAAGGCTACATGGCCCAACCAGTAGATGATGGTAGTCGGTGGCCATTTTGTATTTTTCCCTCCTCAGGACAAAGCATTCTAGAACTCCTCTGAGATGGAACTTGCAGGCACATGTAGGACATGGCTGTCTGACAGGCACTAGTCTGGGGTCACTGCCCACCAGTGGTATGCTTGTTATAGGTGGTTTAGCCAGATACTCAGTCGACCACGCCCACAAGCTGTATTTTACATTGACCCCCATTTGTAAAAGAGCCAACTTCACATTATAGCAAGATTATAGTTTTAGCCGGAAGGAGAATTATCACTGAATTATCCCGATGTTTGTCAATGAATCCCAAAAGGGATGGGTTAACAACTGCCGATTTGACACAAGTAAGCTCGCCACCATAGGACTCTAGAGCAGTGGAAATGCGTTTTCTTTCAACGTCTGGCAGTCCAACGGATGACTCTGGGTTTGGTGGATGCCAGGACAATGCTACCTGCCCCAATGCATATTGCCAACTGTAATGTTTGGTGGAGAAGGAGTAATGGTCTGGGGCTGTTTTTCATGGTTCGGCGTTAGGCCCCTTAGTTCCAGTGAAGGGAAATCTTAACGCTACGGCATACAACGACGTTCTAGAAGATTCTGTTGTGGCAACAGTTTGGGGAAGGCCCTTTCCTGTTTCAGCATGACAATGCTTCCATGCACAAAGCGAGGTCCATACAGAAATGGTTTGTCGAGATTGGTGTGGATGAACTTGACTGGCCTGCACAGAGCCCTGACTTTAACCCCATCGAACACCTTCGGGATGAATTGGAATGCAGACTGCGAGCCAGGCCTAATCGCCCAACCTCTCATTCACAAAACAACAAAACAAAACAATTATTTTTTACAAACAAATTGTCACTTTGTCACTATGGGGTATTGTGTGTAGATGGCTGAGATAAAAAAAAATATATATGAATAATAATGTAATCCGTTTTGTAACAAAATGTGGAGTAAGTCGAGGGGTATGAATACTTTCTGAAGGCACCGTACAGTGTGCTGAAAACTATATAAAAGCCACATTCCTTGAACTGCACCACCTTGTCCTCAGAACGGCCTCAATTCGGGAAACTGTTGAGCGGGTAAAACCCAGCCACATTGCTGTTCTTGATACAGACCGGTGCGGTGCGCAGACATTACAATGGAATTCAACAATGTATTGAACTTAATAGGAAAGCAACTGAATGTATTGAACTTATTAGAAAATGCATTAATTTGCCAAGGTAAATGGCATTAACAACATGCATCTGTGATTTTGTATTTTCCCTGTAACTTTCTGAAACGGTGCAGGAATGCGTGTGTGTTTGTGTCTACACTTTGTTCAGCCGTTAGATGCTAAAGATAACCTTTCTTCTGGTAGAGACGGAAAGGTTTTCACAATTATATGTTAACTACAAAGTAGACTTATATCTATCTACGTGGCAGAATGACATCAATATTATTTTTATCAATCCAGTGGCCATTTTTGTTTTGCAAACTCTGCAATCACATGAGCGCAACAGAAACACAGCTAATCGAACACGGGCTCTTCATGCGGGTGCTGGACTTGCTTTAAAGGGTAACCAAAAAAATCTAAATTTCTTCACTTTTGAGGTCTGGGAAAAATAGTCTCCTGGTGTGGTTTTTAGGTGTTGTTGTGGATTTAGAACATCCAATGTATTTTTAGATTAGAAAAGTGTGATTTAAAAAAAAATATATAATATTTTTTGATAGCGCAGAAATTGTACGGATAAATTGGAATCAGGCCAACAATCTGATTTTCATTGGAGCAGGGGTTTGGTTTCTCTCATACTTGAACTTTGACCCAGATTGTTTTCCTCTTTTGGGGGTTTGAAATGACCCCATGCCTTACATAACTTGTGCTGTGGCTAAATAAATGGTCTTTATAATGTTTGTTTGGTAGGTGCTTTATGTGTGTGTGCAGTGCATGTAGGCTAGGTGGTGTAAGATTGTGTATTTACTCTGCTATAGATTAATGTGTTTATTTACAGGATGTGCTTGTGTATTTATGCTCAAGGCATGTTAACATTTCTGTGTGTGTGAGAGAAGTGCATGTTACATTGGTTGTGTGAGACGTGTGGACAGGAACTGTGAGTCCCTGGCCCGGAGAGTTCCTATAGATCAATTCACACACTGTTACACACTTGGTATTATACACACACACACACACACACACACACACACACACACACACACACACACACACACACACACTTGAGGCTGGGAGGTTGAGGTTGGGAGCCTGCCTTGACTAAGTGGAGGTGAAATAGAAGAGGGGTGGGGGGGTGCTGGCTGGGAGAAGAGGGGGAGCAATAACAGATAAAAGCCAAGAGGATATGAGAGGAGGGAAGGGGGGGGTGGGGTGGTGAGAGAGAGGAGGAAACACTCGTGCCAGGTCAAAGTCGGCCCGGAACTAGTGCTGTTGGAGAAGTTGACAGAATGTACTTCCTGATTATTTCCTCCTAGTGTGGCTTGGCTTCCTGCTGCAGGGTTATGGATGGGCCCTGTGGGGGTGGGGGCAGTGTGTGTGTGGCCTTAATGTAATGAGAGAGAGCGAGATATAGTTGCATAACATGTGTACAAGGAAAATATGTTCCCCTAGCCAGAGTAGGAGGGAGGGGAGTGTTAGAAGGATCAGATGGCCCACCGCTGGTTGGCTGGTAAACCTTCCCCATCTCACACACACACACACACTACAAAGCAGGTTAGATGTCAGGACAGGTAGTATTTGGTTCAGGTATTGATTAAGCTGTAATAGTCATGCAAGTATGTAGGTTATAGTACCAGTACGGTTCTCCTGTCCAGTTTTGTCATCGGCCCCGACAGTAGCATCAGCCCCAAAAGTAGCATCGGCCCCAAAAAGTAGCGTCACCTCCTTCTCTTTGTTTACCTGTTGTTGTAGCTGTCACCTCCTTCTCTTTGTTTACCTGTTGTAGCTGTCACCTCCTTCTCTTTGTTTACCTGTTGTTGTAGCTGTCACCTCCTTCTCTTTGTTTACCTGTTGTAGCTGTCACCTCCTTCTCTTTGTTTACCTGTTGTTGTAGCTGTCACCTCCTTCTCTTTGTTTACCTGTTGTTGTAGCTGTCACCTCCTTCTCTTTGTTTACCTGTTGTAGCTGTCACCTCCTTCTCTTTGTTTACCTGTTGTAGCTGTCACCTCCTTCTCTTTGTTTACCTGTTGTTGTAGCTGTCACCTCCTTCTCTTTGTTTACCTGTTGTAGCTGTCAGCACCTCCTTCTCTTTGTTTACCTGTTGTTGTAGCTGTCACCTCCTTCTCTTTGTTTACCTGTTGTAGCTGTCACCTCCTTCTCTTTGTTTACCTGTTGTTGTAGCTGTCACCTCCTTCTCTTTGTTTACCTGTTGTTGTAGCTGTCACCTCCTTCTCTTTGTTTACCTGTTGTTGTAGCTGTCACCTCCTTCTCTTTGTTTACCTGTTGTTGTAGCTGTCACCTCCTTCTCTTTGTTTACCTGTTGTTGTAGCTGTCACCTCATTCTCTTTGTTTACCTGTTGTTGTAGCTGTCACCTCCTTCTCTTTGTTTACCTGTTGTTGTAGCTGTCACCTCCTTCTCTTTGTTTACCTGTTGTTGTAGCTGTCACCTCCTTCTCTTTGTTTACCTGTTGTTGTAGCTGTCACCACCTTCTCTTTGTTTACCTGTTGTTGTAGCTGTCACCTCCTTCTCTTTGTTTACCTGTTGTAGCTGTCACCTCCTTCTCTTTGTTTACCTGTTGTAGCTGTCACCTCCTTCTCTTTGTTTACCTGTTGTTGTACCTGTTTACCTGTTGTTGTAGCTGTCACCTCCTTCTCTTTGTTTACCTGTTGTTGTAGCTGTCACCTCCTTCTCTTTGTTTACCTGTTGTTGTAGCTTTGTTTACCTGTTGTTGTAGCTGTCACCTCCTTCTCTTTGTTTACCTGTTGTTGTAGCTGTCACCTCCTGTTTACCTGTTGTTGTAGCTGTCACCTCCTTCTCTTTGTTTACCTGTTGTTGTAGCTGTCACCTCCTTCTCTTTGTTTACCTGTTGTAGCTGTCACCTCCTTCTCTTTGTTTACCTGTTGTTGTAGCTGTCACCTCCTTCTCTTTGTTTACCTGTTGTTGTAGCTGTCACCTCCTTCTCTTTGTTTACCTGTTGTTGTAGCTGTCACCTCCTTCTCTTTGTTTACCTGTTGTTGTAGCTGTCACCTCCTTCTCTTTGTTTACCTGTTGTTGTAGCTGTCACCTCATTCTCTTTGTTTACCTGTTGTTGTAGCTGTCACCTCCTTCTCTTTGTTTACCTGTTGTTGTAGCTGTCACCTCCTTCTCTTTGTTTACCTGTTGTTGTAGCTGTCACCTCCTTCTCTTTGTTTACCTGTTGTTGTAGCTGTCACCTCCTTCTCTTTGTTTACCTGTTGTTGTAGCTGTCACCTCCTTCTCTTTGTTTACCTGTTGTAGCTGTCACCTCCTTCTCTTTGTCACCTCCTTCTCTTTGTTTACCTGTTGTTGTAGCTGTCACCTCCTTCTCTTTGTTTACCTGTTGTTGTAGCTGTCACCTCCTTCTCTTTGTTTACCTGTTGTTGTAGCTGTCATCTCCTTCTCTTTGTTTACCTGTTGTTGTAGCTGTCACCTCCTTCTCTTTGTTTACCTGTTGTTGTAGCTGTCACCTCCTTCTCTTTGTTTACCTGTTGTAGCTGTCACCTCCTTCTCTTTGTTTACCTGTTGTTGTAGCTGTCACCTCCTTCTCTTTGTTTACCTGTTGTAGCTGTCACCTCCTTCTCTTTGTTTACCTGTTGTAGCTGTCACCTCCTTCTCTTTGTTTACCTGTTGTTGTAGCTGTCACCTCCTTCTCTTTGTTTACCTGTTGTTGTAGCTGTCACCTCCTTCTCTTTGTTTACCTGTTGTTGTAGCTGTCACCTCCTTCTCTTTGTTTACCTGTTGTTGTAGCTGTCACCTCCTTCTCTTTGTTTACCTGTTGTTGTAGCTGTCACCTCCTTCTCTTTGTTTACCTGTTGTTGTAGCTGTCACCTCCTTCTCTTTGTTTACCTGTTGTTGTAGCTGTCACCTCCTTCTCTTTGTTTACCTGTTGTTGTAGCTGTCACCTCCTTCTCTTTGTTTACCTGTTGTTGTAGCTGTCACCTCCTTCTCTTTGTTTACCTGTTGTTGTAGCTGTCACCTCCTTCTCTTTGTTTACCTGTTGTTGTAGCTGTCACCTCCTTCTCTTTGTTTACCTGTTGTTGTAGCTGTCACCTCCTTCTCTTTGTTTACCTGTTGTTGTAGCTGTCACCTCCTTCTCTTTGTTTACCTGTTGTTGTAGCTGTCACCTCCTTCTCTTTGTTTACCTGTTGTAGCTGTCACCTCCTTCTCTTTGTTTACCTGTTGTAGCTGTCACCTCCTTCTCTTTGTTTACCTGTTGTTGTAGCTGTCACCTCCTTCTCTTTGTTTACCTGTTGTTGTAGCTGTCACCTCCTTCTCTTTGTTTACCTGTTGTTGTAGCTGTCACCTCCTTCTCTTTGTTTACCTGTTGTTGTAGCTGTCACCTCCTTCTCTTTGTTTACCTGTTGTAGCTGTCACCTCCTTCTCTTTGTTTACCTGTTGTAGCTGTCACCTCCTTCTCTTTGTTTACCTGTTGTAGCTGTCACCTCCTTCTCTTTGTTTACCTGTTGTAGCTGTCACCTCCTTCTCTTTGTTTACCTGTTGTAGCTGTCACCTCCTTCTCTTTGTTTACCTGTTGTTGTAGCTGTCACCTCCTTCTCTTTGTTTACCTGTTGTAGCTGTCACCTCCTCCTCTTTGTTTACCTGTTGTAGCTGTCACCTCCTCCTCTTTGTTTACCTGTTGTAGCTGTCACCTCCTTCTCTTTGTTTACCTGTTGTTGTAGCTGTCACCTCCTTCTCTTTGTTTACCTGTTGTAGCTGTCACCTCCTTCTCTTTGTTTACCTGTTGTAGCTGTCACCTCCTTCTCTTTGTTTACCTGTTGTTGTAGCTGTCATCTCCTTCTCTTTGTTTACCTGTTGTTGTAGCTGTCACCTCCTCCTCAGCTCAGTTATACAGTGACACACACCCCTCTAACCCTTCAGTTCCATGTTGATGCTTTCTCTCTCTGGGATCTAAGATCTCTTGGAATGTGTGTATGGCGCCAACCCAGCCCAGATGGCCACTGCCCTGACTCCTGACCTCCTTAAGTCGTCTGGGGTCACATTCCCTGGATATTACAGAGGTAATAGGTTACTCTCTCTTTTGGGTTTTCTCTGGTCTTCTCTGGGTCAAAGTCACAAGGAGAGCCTTCAATAGGATCCACCAGAACACCATGAAGGGTGTTCCCTCCAGGGGACACATTTATGATTAGGACTCGGTACTATCTGCATTATTCTGTAAATACGCTGATGAAGGCCAAAAACCGAAACGTGTCGCTTCTACTTTTAGCAACAAATAAGCCTTTTAATTGAATTCCATTGTCCTCCCAAGTGTCACTGAATCACCTCTCTACTTTATGGGCATTCTTTCTATGTAAACTGAGCCTGTCTGAAGTTACTACTGACCATGGCTGAGCATGCTACATTTAGGTGATTTAACTTTATCTATAGTCAAACCTTTGTAAGATTCCACAGAACATGACCAGCGGTGAAAACACGATTCCTCAAACTGTCTAATGTCCCAACCGTGTCACCCCAGCTCGAAGCAGCCAATGAAACTCCTGATATTTACCAAAGAGCACAAGCATCAAATGTCCCAGATACTGTACTAGACGTGGTTACCGCCTGCTTGACGTGGTTACCGCCTGCCGGACGTGGTTACCGCCTGCCGGACGTGGTTACCGCCTGCCGAACGTGGTTACCGCCTGCCGGACGTGGTTACCGCCTGCCGGACGTGGTTTACCGCCTGCCGGACGTGGTTTACCGCCTGCCGGACGTGGTTTACCGCCTGCCGGACGTGGTTTACCGCCTGCCGGACGTGGTTACCGCCTGCCGGACGTGGTTACCGCCTGCCGGACGTGGTTACCGCCTGCCGGACGTGGTTACCGCCTGCCGGACGTGGTTACCGCCTGCCGGACGTGGTTGCCGCCTGCCGGACGTGGTTACCGCCTGCCCGACGTGGTTACCGCCTGCCGGACGTGGTTACCGCCTGCCGGACGTGGTTACCGCCTGCCCGTCGTGGTTACCGCCTGCCCGTCGTGGTTACCGCGTACAGTGCATTCGGAAAAGTACTCACTTTTTCAAAAAAAAAATTACGTTACAGCCTAATTCTAAAATCAATTCAATAGTTTTTTCCCCCTCATCAATCTATGCACAATACCCCATAATGACAAAGCAAAAACAGATTTTTAGAAATGTATAACATTATAAACGGAAATATTACATTTACATAAGTATTCAGACACTTTACTCAGTACTTTGATGAATCACCTTTGGCAGCGATTACAGCCTTGAGTCTTATTGGGTATGATGCTACAAACTTGGCACACCTGTATTTGGGGAGTTTCTCCCATTCTTCTCTGCAGATCCTCTCAAGCTCAATTTGGATGGGGAGCGTCCCTGCATAGCTATTTTTAGGTCTCTCTAGAGATGTTCGATCAGGTTCAAGTCCAGGCTCTGGCTGGACCACTCAAGGACATTCAGAGACTTGTCCCAAAGCCACTGCTGCGTTGTCTGCTTAGGGTCGTTGTCCTGTTGGAAGGTGAACCTTCTCCCCAGTCTGAGGTCCTGAGCGCTCTGGAGCAGGCTTTCATTAAGGCTCTCTCTGTACTTTGCTCTGTTCATCTTTCCCTCGATCCTGACTAGTCTCCCAGTCCCTGCCACTGAAAAACATCCTCACAGCATGATGCTGCCACCACCATGCTTCACCGTAGGGATGGTGTCAGGTTTCCTCCAAATGTGACGCTTGGCATTCGGGCCAAATAATTAAATCTTGGTTTCATCAGACCAGAGAATCTTGTTTCTCATGGTCAGAGTCCTGTGGGTGCCTTTTGGCAAACTCCAAGCAGGCTGTCATGTGCCTTTTACTGAGGAGTGGCTACCATCTGGCCACTCTACCATAAAGGCCTGATTGGTGCAGTGCTGCAGAGATGGTTGTCCTTCTGGAAGGTTCTCCCATCTCCACAGAGGAACTCTGGAGCTCTGTCAGAGTGACCATTGGGTTCTTCGTCACTTCCCTGACCAAGGCCCTTCTCCCCCGTTTGGCCGGGTAGCCAGCTCTAGGAAGAGTCTTGGTGGTTCCAAACTTCTTCCATTTAAGAATGATGGAGGCCACTGTGTTCTTGGGGACCTCCAATGCTGCAGAATATTTTTGGTACCCTTCCCCATATCTGTGCCTTGACACATTCCTGTCTTGGAGCTCTACGGACAATTTGTTCGACCTCATGGCTTGTTTTTTTTCTCTGACATGTACTGTCAACTGTGGGACCTTATATAGACAGGTGTGTGCCTTTCCAAATCATGTTCAATCTATTGAATTTACCACAGGTGGACTCCAATGAACTTCATAAGGATGGTCAATTGAATCAGGTTGCACCTGAGTCATATAGCAAAGGGTCTGAATACTTATGTAAATAAGGTATTTTTGTTATTTATTTTAATACATTTGCCCGAAATTCTAAAAACCCTGTTTTCGCTTTGTCATTATGGAGTATTGTGTTTTAGATTGATGAGGGGTAAAAAAATTATTTTATACATTTTAAAATAAGGCTCCCACGTAAAAACACGTGGGAAAGGGTCTGAATACTTTCCGAATGCACTGTACTAGACGTGATTACCGGCGCCGTGGTGCTAAGCCTCCGAGAACAAGGTCAAAAACGGTTTGTTTCCCTGTACGGCTGTTGGAGAACACAGAAGCACTTATCAATGACTTTGGACTCTTTTAATTGCATAAGTTGGAGTTCTGTGTTTTGATTTGTATTTGTTAACCATGACTCACCCAGCTCCCTGTAACAGCTACTGAGTACACCACAGCGATAACAGGATAACAGTTCAAATCCTTTAGAAATACGGTGGAATTCACTTCCCTGTACGCTGTAGCCCATGCTGTACCAATCAAATGCTTTTCAAGCCTTAATGAGGAGTGTCACTTCGGGGAGAAGGGACAGGGGATTGAACCTGGCATTGGCATAGTGGCTACTGGCTAGTCTGGTGGCTACTGGCTAGTCTGGTGGCTACTGGCTAGTCTAGTGGCTACTGGCTAGTCTAGTGGCTACTGGCTAGTCTAGTGGCTACTGGCTAGTCTAGTGGCTACTGGCTAGCCTAGTGGCTACTGGCTAGCCCAGTGGCGTTCTGGCTAGTCCTAGTGGCGTTCTGGCTAGTCCTAGTGGCTACTGGCTAGTCTAGTGGCTACTGGATAGTCTAGTGGCTACTGGATAGTCTAGTGGCTACTGGATAGTCTAGTGGCTACTGGATAGTCTAGTGGCTACTGGATAGTCTAGTGGCTACTGGCTAGTCTAGTGGCTACTGCTTTGTCTAGGGGCTAGTGGCTTAGTCTAGGGGCTAGTGGCTAGTTCATGGGCTAGTGACTAGTTCAGGGGATAGTGGCTAATCTAGGGGCTAGTGGCTAGTTCAGGGGCTAGTGGCTAGTCCCGGGGCTACCGGCGAGTGGCTAGTCTAGTGGCTACCGGCGAGTGGCTACTAGCTACTGACTCCTGGCTAGTGGTTGGGCTGTGTGAATGTCTGGTCTTAACATGGAGAAGCACTGAGGTTGTGTGTGAGTGACACAACAACAGATCGTCCACTGTATAGTGGACACCCTGGAAGTACGGTATTTGTTTTAGCAGTAGGCTTCACTCCAACAACAGCAGCAGAGAAGGCAGGAAACTCATGGAGGCCTATTGTCCTCTAACTTTAATTCTTCCTGTTCCAGTCACCAATTGCTTTCCTGTATAGCCCAGCCTGCAGCTACTGATACTGCAAGACAGTAAAGATGGACTTTGCAAATGGAAATAATTTTACTGCATCGTTGTTTTAATAGTAGAAGAAACACATACAGTGGGGAGAACAAGTATTTGATACACTGTCGATTTTCCTACTTAAATTACAGACCTCTACATGCTTTGTAAGTAGGAAAACCTGCAAAATCGGCAGTGTATATAGTGGCTAGTCTAGTGGCCACACACACACACACACACACACACACACACACACACACACACACACACATTAGGGTAGGGTGTTTGGCTTCTGTGGCTCTCACCACCTCACACTGAGATGTGAGGACCAGACTGGATACATGAGAGAGGTGGACCCAACCCTCTACGGATGAATAGAGGTTGACTTGAGGAACGCTTATGTTGTTCAACACAGTGTACAGAATACCTGGTTATGCTGCCGTAATGTGGAAACCGATAGTACTCGCCTCTCCACGGTACTGAGAAAAGAGCTATGTTTACAAGCTGTCAGGTTACCATTTGGTGTGTCTAACGTGCAAAACTCACAGCGTTCCTCTCATCCACCGCTCTGTCTCTGACATGAAGCTTGTTGTGAGAGGTAGAGACGGTGCACCTTTTTATTCATTGTTCTGGTGTAGGACGTTTACACGTAAAGCAGCTGAGTTGTTTGTCTTTGTTCACATGCAGCCGAACCAGGTGGCAGGCTAATATCACTGCCATTCGCCTTCTAAAAATGTGATCAGTCAGTCCACTGTACCATGATTCACTGCAGTGAAAAGCTTGAGGAAGTCCTTGTTGTAATGCGTTTTTTTTTTTCCCTCCAAACGTCAAAGTACATGTTATAGTCCTACAAACCATACTGACCATTTCCACAATAGAAATGTACTGAGGTACGAGGAGGTATGGATCTGTCTGACCACTTCAGAAGAGACGTCTCTCTGCTTCTTTCTCCGAGTATTTGTTTACGTTTTTTTTTTGGGGGGTTTCAGGAAACTTACAGGCTACAGAAGCCTGGCTACTTCTTCATAGAATACCAAGTAGACGTTATTTCCTCACTGCAGTCTTCAGCCGTCGCGTAACGTCTTGGCGTCCGTCCCGTATCGTCTTGGCGTCCGTCGCGTAACGTCTTGGCGTCCGTCCCGTAACGTCTTGGCGTCCGTCGCGTAACGTCTTGGCGTCCGTCCCGTAACGTCTTGGCGTCCGTAATGGCTAGGCGTCCGTATCGTCTTGGCGTCCGTCGCGTAGGGTAGCCGGCGTCCGTCGCGTATCGTCTTGGCGTCCGTCGCGTAGGGTAGCCGGTGTCCCCCTAGCGTAGGGTCACTGTGGGGACGACGTCATCGATGCACTTATTGATGAAGCCAATGACAGATGTGGTGTACTCCTCAATCCCGGAACATATTCCAGTCTGTGCTGCAAAACAGTCCTGTATCTTAGCATCTGCTTCATCTGACCACTTTTTTAAATTGATCTAGTCTGGTGTTTCCTGCTTTAATTTTTGCTTCTAAGCAGGAATCAGGAGGATGGAATCATGGTAAGAATCTTCCCAGTAACTCGTCTATTTTATTGTCCAAAGATTGCATGTTTGCAAGCAGAATTGAGCGAAGTGTCGGGTTTATTCGATCGCCTCCGACTCCTCAGAAGACATCCCGCTCTCCGGCCTCTTTCTCCGACTCCTCAGAAGACATCCCGCTCTCCGGCCTCTTTCTCCGACTCCTCAGAAGACACTCCCGCTCTCCGGCCTCTTTCTCCGACTCCTCAGAAGACATCCCGCTCTCCGGCCTCTTTCTCCGACTCCTCAGAAGACATCCCGCTCTCCGGCCTCTTTCTCCGACTCCTCAGAAGACACTCCCGCTCTCCGGCCTCTTTCTCCGACTCCTCAGAAGACATCCCGCTCTCCGGCCTCTTTCTCCGACTCCTCAGAAGACACTCCCGCTCTCCGGCCTCTTTCTCCGACTCCTCAGAAGACATCCCGCTCTCCGGCCTCTTTCTCCGACTCCTCAGAAGACACTCCCGCTCTCCGGCCTCTTTCTCCGACTCCTCAGAAGACATCCCGCTCTCCGGCCTCTTTCTCCGACTCCTCAGAAGACACTCCCGCTCTCCGGCCTCTTTCTCCGACTCCTCAGAAGACATCCCGCTCTCCGGCCTCTTTCTCCGACTCCTCAGAAGACATCCCGCTCTCCGGCCTCTTTCTCCGACTCCTCAGAAGACACTCCCGCTCTCCGGCCTCTTTCTCCGACTCCTCAGAAGACACTCCCGCTCTCCGGCCTCTTTCTCCGCCTCCTCTTCATGCGGATCACGGGGCTTGGGACCTGTTCCCGAGGGAGCCGTATATCCTCCGCCTCGGGCTCGTCAGAGTCGTGAAAGAGTTATAGAAAATCTTGATGTCTAGAAGTTATTTTCGCCCCATAAGAGAGACTGTAGCGGCAACATTATGTACAAAAAGAGGGGGGGGGGGGGGGGGGGGGTGGGAAAAGTAAGTTACAACAACGCAGATACATTTTTAAAAAGACAATTGGTTGGGGGTACGTGAAGCCTTGTGCTCCGGCGCCGTCCTAGCGTAGTCTGTGTCCTCACTCTCTTTTTCTTTCTTTCTCTGGTCCTCTTTTTCCTCTGAACCCTCTGGCACGCTGCTGTGCTATTCAGACACACTGGAATTTCTGGGCCTCAAAATGATAGACCGAACTTGTCAGCCCTGGCTCGAGTTACTGCAAAAAAAAATGGCTGATGCATTTAGTGTGTGTATGTCTGTAATTGGGTTGGGTTCTGAGTGTGCTCGTGTGTGATTTGGTAGGGCACTGAGGTTCTGAGTGTGCTCGTGTGTGATTGGTAGGGCACTGAGGTTCTGAGTGTGCTCGTGTGTGATTGGTAGGGCAGAGAGGTTCTGAGTGTGCTCGTGTGTGATTGGTAGGGCAGAGAGGTTCTGAGTGTGCTCGGGTGTGATTGGTAGGGCAGAGAGGTTCTGAGTGTGCTCGGGTGTGATTGGTAGGGCAGAGAGGTTCTGAGTGTGTTCGTGTGTGATTGGTAGGGCAGAGAGGTTCTGAGTGTGTTTGTGTGTGATTGGTAGGGCAGAGAGGTTCTGAGTGTGTTTGTGTGTGATTGGTAGGGCACTGAGGTTCTGAGTGTGCTCGTCTGTGATTGGTAGGGCACTGAGGTTCTGAGTGTGCTCGTCTGTGATTGGTAGGGCACTGAGGTTCTGAGTGTGCTCGTGTGTGATTGGTAGGGCAGAGAGGTTCTGAGTGTGCTCGTGTGTGATTGGTAGGGCAGAGAGGTTCTGAGTGTGCTCGTGTGTGATTGGTAGGGCAGAGAGGTTCTGAGTGTGCTCGTGTGTGATTGGTAGGGCAGAGAGGTTCTGAGTGTGCTCGGGTGTGATTGGTAGGGCAGAGAGGTTCTGAGTGTGCTCGTGTGTGATTGGTAGGGCAGAGAGGTTCTGAGTGTGTTCGTGTGTGATTGGTAGGGCAGAGAGGTTCTGAGTGTGTTTGTGTGTGATTGGTAGGGCAGAGAGGTTCTGAGTGTGTTTGTGTGTGATTGGTAGGGCACTGAGGTTCTGAGTGTGTTTGTGTGTGATTGGTAGGGCACTGAGGTTCTGAGTGTGCTCGTGTGTGATTGGTAGAGCACTGAGCTTCTGAGTGTGCTCGTGTGTGATTGGTAGGGCACTGAGGTTCTGAGTGTGCTCGTGTGTGATTGGTAGGGCAGAGAGGTTCTGAGTGTGCTCGTGTGTGATTGGTAGGGCAGAGAGGTTCTGAGAGACGCGCGCGCACAGAGACGCGCGCGCACACAGAGACCCTGTAAACCTGGCAGGTGAGGCTATCCCTGTAAACCTGGCAGGTGAGGCTATCCCTGTAAACCTGGCAGGTGAGGCTATCCCTGTAAACCTGGCAGGTGAGGCTATCCCTGTAAACCTGGCAGGTGAGGCTATCCCTGTCAGCCTGGCAGGTGAGGCTATCCCTGTCAGCCTGGCAGGTGAGGCTATCCCTGTCAGCCTGGCAGGTGAGGCTATCCCAGACGCCTTTCTGCCTGGCAGGTGAGGCTATCCCAGACGCCTTTCTGCCTGGCAGGTGAGGCTATCCCAGACGCCTTTCTGCTTGGCAGGTGAGGCTATCCCTGTCTGCCTGGCTGGTGAGGCTATCCCTGTCTGCCTGGCAGGTGAGGCTATCCCTGTCTGCCTGGCAGGTGAGGCTATCCCTGTCTGCCTGGCAGGTGAGGCTATCCCTGTCTGCCTGGCAGGTGAGGCTATCCCTGTCAGCCTGGCAGGTGAGGCTATCCCTGTCTGCCTGGCAGGTGAGGCTATCCCTGTATGCCTGGCAGGTGAGGCTATCCCTGTATGCCTGGCAGGTGAGGCTATCCCTGTCTGCCTGGCAGGTGAGGCTATCCCTGTCTGCCTGGCAGGTGAGGCTATCCCTGTCTGCCTGGCAGGTGAGGCTATCCCTGTCTGCCTGGCAGGTGAGGCTATCCCTGTCTGCCTGGCAGGTGAGGCTATCCCTGTCTGCCTGGCAGGTGAGGCTATCCCTGGCAGGTGAGGCTATCCCAGATGCCTGTCTGCCTGGCAGGTGAGGCTATCCCAGATGCCTGTCTGCCTGGCAGGTGAGGCTATCCCAGATGCCTGACAGCCACATTCTCTCCCTATGACATCAGTCTGCTGGCTAAAACCCAGTGATCTCGTATCGATGTCTTGAAAAAAGTATTTATTAACCACCCTGTGTCCCATCTCTCTTTTCTTCTCCTGCCTCTGTCTTCTTCTTCCCTTATGGGACTAATCTGTTATTCATGGCGACTAGGACTCTCCTTGGCATGATCTTGGTATTTTAATTGCTAACCAGCGCTCCGCCACATTCCGCTTGGCATTTGCCAGAGTCTTATGTGATCTTGACACATGTGAAAAAATGCCTGAGTAACTTTTTCAGGCTGTGCCATCAGGACTGTGCTCATATGAACGGGCCAACGAGGACGCAATATGTAAGGTAACTGAGACACTCCATGTTAAACTACAGCAGGTATGTAGGTTACTAGAGAGACTTGTCAATGTTCAGCCCCAGGATCATGTGCAAAACAACTTTTTGAAAGGATAGGAGGATAGTACATTAATCATTTTACATTTCTGATCGTAAATGTTTTGAGGCCTAGTGAATACTGCCCAGCCAGGTTTAGAGGCTGAGGCAGAGTTGGGTCCCAGCCAGGTTTAGAGTACGAGGCTGAGGTAGAGTTGGGTCCCAGCCAGGTTTAGAGTACGAGGCTGAGGCAGAGTGGGCTCCCAGCCAGGTTTAGAGTACGAGGCTGAGGCTGAGTTGGGTCCCAGCCAGGTTTAGAGTACGAGGCTGAGGCTGAGTTGGGTCCCAGCCAGGTTTAGAGTACGAGGCTGAGGCTGAGTTGGGTCCCAGCCAGGTTTAGAGTACGAGGCTGAGGCATTTTCAGGCTGCTTTACCCGGTGGCTGAGGTATTTTCAGGCTGCTTTACCCGGTGGCTGAGGTATTTTCAGGCTGCGTGTGTACGGCTGGTCTTGAGGCAGGGACACTGTATGTCAATAGTCAGCCTGACATATTAGCCCTGTTGATGTTTAGCATGACCTGGCCTAACCTGCGCAGGCTAGGCCCCCCGTCAGTCTTCTCCTGACAGCATTGCTGTGGCAAAAACAATTTTTTTTTAAATGCCCTCAGGCAGAATTCTGCGTATTTTCATGCATGAAAAAAAAAAAAAGACATCTCTTGCTGTCTTTTTGTAAATGCAAATCTAAAAATGGTTCTTATTGTAATTTCTGCTCGGCATCAGTCTCATTTTGTGCTTCAGTTGCACTTCTCCACTGGGATGAGAATTCACTAATGGTCTATCAGCAGACAGCGCTCTGACTGATGTGTACCGACATTTCTCTGCTACTGTTCTCGAGGTAGCCTTTTCTCCGGTAAAATTCAAGATCAACTTTTCAAAGCAAAACATTAGGAAAATGTAGCTGGCTAAATTATTTCTATAATAAATATCAGAAATATGATGACCATGCATTGTTTTTGCCCAAAAATTAAATACCTTGCTTTTTCATTGTAAGCTCATTGACTTGTGTGGCTGCTAGCCAGATAGCGGTGCATTGATGAAAATGAAGCACTAATGTATTTTCTGTGAAGGAGAACTATAGCTGCATGTTCCTAGTCACTCTAATAGAAGCAAAACAACACTGTTGACTTTCAATATAAAATGCAGGTGAAATGGTTTTAAAACACAGATTTTCTTAGATTAAAAAAAATAATGGTCTGTGTTTTGAAAATGCGGATTTGTGAACTCTTAACGTGACCCCTGGACACACACACACACACACACGGTACTCGCATCTCCGTATTCGGTCATCACCACACACAACTGCTCCGTATTTCTGCTTGGTTAACCTTCTATTTCAAGATGTGTGTGTGTGTGTGTGTGTGTGTGTGTGTGTGTGTGTGTGTGTGTGTGTGTGTGTGTGTGTGAGGCTGGATGTGACTGGCTGACTGGATGTGACTGGCTGACTGGATCTGTTGTGCGAGGTGGAGGGAAAACCAGAAGAAGCATCTGACGTGGAGTCGGTCATGTGCTGTGTGTTTTTCATCTGTGTTTGTGTACACGCTCGTCTGTGACGGGCTAATAAAATAGAGACGGGGGGCGTTCCTCGCCCTTTTTTCTGCTGCATGTGATCCAGCGTAATTCCCATCAATCGAACGAGGCCAGAGTAGAGTGGGCTGAAGTAACCACGCTGACAGTAATATAGGTTGGTAGGTAGCCTAGCAGTTAGAGCATTGGGCCAGTAACCAAAAGGTTGCTGTTTTTGAATACCCGAGGCAACCAGGTGAAAAAGCTGTCGTTGTGCCCTTGAGCAAGGCACTTAACTCTAATTTGCTCCAGGGGTACTGTACGACTATGGCTGAACCTGTAAAAAAATAATAAAATACACGTATTTGATACACTGTTGATTTTGCAGGTTTTCCTACTTACAAAGCATGTAGAGGTCTGTAATTTTTTTATCATAGGTACACTTCAACTGTGAGAGACGGAATCTAAAACAAAAATCCAGAAAATCACATTGTATGATTTTTAAGTAATTAATTTACTGCACCTATCCGGGGTATGAGACAACTAATTTTCTTTATAAAATATACAGCAATTAACAGACATTTTTAGTATGGCAAGAGTTTCAGCCTGGCTGGACAGCAGCCTCCTGCCACTACGGACCTGTCGGCTCAGGACCCAGAGGAGAGGACTGGACCCCTGTATCTTCTGCTCGACCCCTCCATAGGAATCAAGATGGAGTCCCGCAGGAATGGACATCTGGCCTGCTGCCTCACCATGCCCTCTGTCTGCGAAGGTTTTTTTTGTGGGGGGGGGGGGGTTGTCTGTTTTGAGGCGGGAAAAGCCATCCCAGGAATGCCTTGCGTTGGAGAAATTCCGAGGGGCTCTCGCAAGCAGAGCTTGTCAACACACTCTACAGAGACGGTAGATACGGAGCACAGCGCTGTGTCGCGACGTCCTTTTTCCTTACAAGAGGCTTCTTTGTGCTATGCTCCGGCGTTCTCCTTACTTCTGTGCTTCCTGAAAAGTTTGAGAAGCGCCGTATCAATCCTTACAGAGCCCTGGGGGGGTGGTGGTGTGTGTAAGTGTTGTCTCTTGGGTCCCTAATCTGATCTACTGTCTAGGCTACTGCATCAAATGAGCCTATTCTGCATAGATCACCGAATATAATCTCAGCGAATGTTCAAACAAGCCAAACAACCATTCTAGGCTTTTTTAGAAACCCCCCCCCCCCCCCCTTCAAAAACAGGTATTTTGTTGTGGAGTAATACCTACTGCTACACGGTAAAAACAACTAATTTCTCTGTGATATGACGTTAGATTTTTCTCTGATATGGGAACAAATACATTGAAGCAGCGTATCAAACTGGGATAATGTTGTAGGTTACACTGATGAGTAGGCGACAGGAATATTTGCCAGAGGCTAATTATTTATAAATCGTATTTTACATGGAGGGGGGGGTGTGGGAAGCTAAAATGCTAACGTTAGTTTGCTAGCTGTTTTTTTAGCTAGCTAGCTAGCAAGCTGTTAGCGTAGTAACCTACAGCCTACTGGGAGGCAGAAACAAATAGGTCATATAAACTTGCATTACATAGGAAGTTTTTACACCCATTTGACTTTTTCCACATATTTATTTTGTGTTTTACAGCGTGAATTTAAAATGGATTAAATTAAGATTGTGTCAGTGGCCTGCACGCTATAACCCCATAATGTCAAAGTGGAATTATGTTTCACAACATTTTTACGAATTAAAAGCTAAAATATCTTGAGAAATGTGCTTAAATCACATAAGTTGTATGGCCTACAGTGGTGATGTTTTCAACATGATTCTTCTTTGCCAGAGTGAAGGAGAGGGGGGTGGGGGGCTGAGTGAAGGAGAGGGAGGGGGGTGGGGGGCCAAGTGAAGGAGAGGGGGGTGGGGGGCTGAGTGAAGGAGAGGGAGGGGGGTGGGGGGGCCATAACGGATGTTATGTATATATGGGCTGGGGGACCATCCCTCTCCACACGTCATGAAACACACGGCCAGCGACACACACACACACACAAAGAGAGAGAGAGAGAGACACACACACACACACACACCGATATCCTTAGTCTCCCCTCCTTCCCACAATGAATAGTCTGGAAATCTCTTTAGCACGGTAGTTATGGGAACTAACATTTTAATAAGGGGACATTTTAGAGCGCTGCACGCTGAATTACCATTACAACAGTGACATATTTGGTGGGCGGACAAGGCAGGAAGACAACGAAATGCTCCTAACAGAGAGGGGGAGGACGGGGAGAAAGAGAGGGGGAGGACAGGGAAAAATAGGGAGAGGAGGGGGAAAGGAGAGGGGGGAGGACAGGGAGAGGTGAAGAGAACGGCGATGGGAGAGGGGAGGTGAGGGGATCCACCCAGGGAGAGGAGAGGAGAGGGGAGGGGATCCACCCAGGGAGAGGAGAGGGGAGGGGATCCACCCAGGGAGAGGAGAGGGGAGGGGATCCACGCAGGGAGAGGAGAGGAGAGGGGAGGGGATCCACGCAGGGAGAGGAGAGGAGAGGGGAGGGGATCCATCCAGGGAGAGGAGAGGAGAGGAGAGGGGAGGGGAGGGGATCCACCCAGGGAGAGGAGAGGAGAGGGGAGGGGATCCACCCAGGGAGAGGAGAGGAGAGGGGATCCACCCAGAGAGGGGAGGGGATCCACCCAGGGAGAGGAGAGGAGAGGAGAGGGGATCCACCCAGGGAGAGGAGAGGAGAGGAGAGGAGAGGAGAGGAGAGGAGAGGAGAGGAGGGGATCCACCCAGGGAGCGGAGAGGAGAGGGGAGGGGATCCACCCAGGGAGAGGAGAGGAGATCCACCCAGGGAGAGGAGAGGAGAGGAGAGGGGATCCACCCAGGGAGAGGGGAGGGGATCCACCCAGGGAGAGGAGAGGGGAGGGGATCCACCCAGGGAGAGGAGAGGAGAGGGGAGGGGATCCACCCAGGGAGAGGAGAGGGGAGGGGATCCACCCAGGGAGAGGAGAGGGGAGGGGATCCACCCAGGGAGAGGATAGCGGAGGGGATCCACCCAGGGAGAGGATAGGAGATGTGTAGCCTTACCACACACAGCATGGTGCTAACCAAGATAATATATGGGGGGGGGGGGTCTGCAGTCTTTACATTTGTTGCACATTACAGCCTCTGAACACAATGCTGTAACACATTACGTTAGTCTCTCTGTGAACTCTATACTGTAACACGTTACATTAGTCTTTCTGTGAACTCTATACTGTAACACGTTACGTTAGTCTCTCTGTGAACTCTATATTAGTATATTGGTGTGGTGGAGTGGTATTAGTCACCCCGGTGGAGCGGTACTAGTCACCCCGGTGGAGTGGTGCTAGTCACCCCGGTGGAGTGGTGGAGTGGTACTAGTCACCCCGGTGGAGTGGTGCTAGTCACCGTGGTGGAGTGGTACTAGTCACCGTGGTGGAGTGGTACTAGTCACCGTGGTGGAGTGGTACTAGTCACCCCGGTGGAGTGGTACTAGTCACCCCGGTGGAGTGGTACTAGTCACCCCGGTGGAGTGGTGCTAGTCACCGTGGTGGAGTGGTACTAGTCACCGTGGTGGAGTGGTACTAGTCACCGTGGTGGAGTGGTACTAGTCACCCCGGTGGAGTGGTGCTAGTCACCCCGGTGGTGTGGTGGAGTGGTACTAGTCACCCCGGTGGAGTGGTGCTAGTCACCCCGGTGGAGTGGTACTAGTCACCGTGGTGGAGTGGTACTAGTCACCCTGGTGGAGTGGTGCTAGTCACCCCGGTGGAGTGGTGCTAGTCACCCCGGTGGAGTGGTGCTAGTCACCCCGGTGGAGTGGTGCTAGTCACCCCGGTGGAGTGGTGCTAGTCACCCCGGTGGAGTGGTGCTAGTCACCCCGGTGGAGTGGTGCTAGTCACCCCGGTGGTGTGGTGCTAGTCAACCCGGTGGAGTGGTGCTAGTCACCCCGGTGGCGTGGTGTCTCTCTGTGAACTCTATGATGGAGGCTGCAGACAAAGACCACACACACCCCTACCTCTGAGTCTTCCACTGTCACTCCGGTGGTGTGGTACTAGTCACCCCGGTGGAGTGGTACTAGTCACCCCGGTGGAGTGGTACTAGTCACCCCGGTGGTGTGGTGGAGTGGTACTAGTCACCCCGGTGGGGTGGTACTAGTCATCCCGGTGGTGTGGTACTAGTCACCCCGGTGGTGTGGTACTAGTCACCCCGGTGGTGTGGTACTAGTCACCCCGGTGGCGTGGTGCTAGTCACCCCGGTGGCGTGGTGCTAGTCACCCCGGTGGCGTGGTGCTAGTCACCCCGGTGGCGTGGTGCTAGTCACCCCGGTGGTGTGGTGGTGTGGTGCTAGTCACCCCGGTGGCGTGGTGGTGTGGTGCTAGTCACCCCGGTGGTGTGGTGCTAGTCGCCCCGGTGGTGTGGTGCTAGTCGCCCCGGTGGTGTGGTGCTAGTCGCCCCGGTGGTGTGGTGCTAGTCGCCCCGGTGGTGTGGTGCTAGTCGCCCCGGTGGTGTGGTGCTAGTCGCCCCGGTGGCGTGGTGCTAGTCACTGAAGCACCTCTTACTCCCCATACTCATGTCTGGGGCTACCATTCCCTCTCCCCTTACCTCCACTTTCCTTCTCTCCTTTCACTTTCCCCCTCTCCTGCCCCCTCTTCTTCCCTTTTCCTGCCCCCTCTCCTGCCCCCTCTCCTGCCCCCTCTCCTGCCCCCTACCATTCCCTATCTCTGTAGCAGCCAGCTATGTTGATTACAGTTAATTTACCCCACAGCCATCAACACCTGTGGTGCACCATTCTTTACATCCAAAAACAACTCTAGCAAATAGCCTAGAGGCTGGCTGGCTACATTTTTGTTAGTGGCTCTATTTCGCCCTTCTATGGGGCTGTGAAAAAGAGAAGGGAGGAGGAGGAGAGCGACCTACACAACAGATTAACTAAGTTAGACTTTTTGCTCTCTATGCAGTACGTGTCCAGTGGAATGACAGGGTGAGGATTAGGATGGAATGAGAGGGTGAGGATTAGAACGGAATGAGAGGATGAGGATTAGAATGGAATGAGAGGGTGAGGGTGGGATAGTGGAATGACAGGGTGGGGATTAGGATGGAATGAGAGGGTGAGGATTAGAATGGAATGAGAGGGTGAGGGTGGGACAGTGGAATGACAGGGTGGGGATTAGGATGGAATGAGAGGGTGAGGATTAGAATGGAATGAGAGGGTGAGGGTGGGACAGTGGAATGAGAGGGCGAGGATTAGGACGGAATGAGAGGGCGAGGATTAGGACGGAATGAGAGGGCGAAGATCAGGACGGAATGAGAGGGCGAGGATCAGGACGGAATGAGAGGGCGAGGATTAGGACGGAATGAGAGGGCGAGGATTAGGACGGAATGAGAGGGCGAGGATTAGGACGGAATGAGAGGGCGAGGGTTAGGACGGAATGAGAGGGCGAGGGTTAGGACGGAATGAGAGGGCGAGGGTTAGGACGGAATGAGAGGGCGAGGGCTCTCAACCTCCCCTCATCCCTAGCTCTCAACCTCCCCTCAGCCTGCCCTCCGCTCTCAACCTCCCCTCATCCCTAGCTCTCAATCTCCCCTCATCCCTAGCTCACAATCTCCCCTCATCCCTAGCTCACAACCTCCCCTCAGCCTGCCCTCCGCTCTCAACCTCCCATCATCCCTAGCTCTCAACCTCCCCTCAGCCTGCCCTCCGCTCTCAACCTCCCATCATCCCTAGCTCTCAACCTCCCATCATCCCTAGCTCTCAACCTCCCCTCATCCCTAGCTCTCAACCTCCCCTCAGCCTGCCCTCCGCTCTCAACCTCCCATCATCCCTAGCTCTCAACCTCCCACCATCCCTAGCTCTCAACCTCCCCTCATTCCTAGCTCTCAACCTCCCCTCATCCCTAGCTCTTAACCTCCCCTCAGCTTGCCCTCCGCTCTCAACCTCCCCTCATCCCTAGCTCTCAACCTCCCCTCATCCCTAGCTCTCAACCTCCCCTCATCCCTAGCTCTCAACCTCCCCTCATCCCTAGCTCTCAACCTCCCCTCATCCCTAGCTCTCAACCTCCCCTCAGCCTGCCCTCCGCTCTCAACCTCCCATCATCCCTAGCTCTCAACCTCCCACCATCCCTAGCTCTCAACCTCCCCTCATTCCTAGCTCTCAACCTCCCCTCATCCCTAGCTCCCAACCTCCCCTCAGCCTGCCCTCCGCTCTCAACCTCCCCTCATCCCTAGCTCTCAACCTCCACTCATCCCTAGCTCTCAACCTCCCCTCATCCCTAGCTCTCAACCTCCCCTCATCCCTAGCTCTCAACCTCCCCTCAGCCTGCCCTCCGCTCTCAACCTCCCCTCATCCCTAGCTCTTAACCTCCCCTCATCCCTAGCTCTCAACCTCCCCTCAGCCTGCCCTCCGCTCTCAACCTCCCCTCATCCCTAGCTCTCAACCTCCCCTCATCCCTAGCTCTCAACCTCCCCTCAGCCTGCCCTCCGCTCTCAACCTCCCCTCATCCCTAGCTCTCAACCTCCCCTCATCCCTAGCTCTCAACCTCCCCTCTGCCTGCCCTCCGCTCTCAACCTCCCCTTAGCCTGCCCTCCTCTCTCAACCTCCCCTCATCCCTAGCTCTCAACCTCCCCTCAGCCTGCCCTCCGCTCTCAACCTCCCCTCATCCCTAGCTCTCAACCTCCCCTTATCCCTAGCTCTCAACCTCCCCTCATCCCTAGCTCTCAACCTCCCCTCATCCCTAGCTCTCAACCTCCCCTCAGCCTGCCCTCCGCTCTCAACCTCCCCTCATCCCTAGCTCTCAACCTCCCCTCATCCCTAGCTCTCAACCTCCCCTCAGCCTGCCCTCCGCTCTCAACCTCCCATCATCCCTAGCTCTCAACCTCCCCTCATCCCTAGCTCTCAACCTCCCCTCTGCCTGCCCTCCGCTCTCAACCTCCCCTCAGCCTGCCCTCCTCTCTCAACCTCCCCTCATCCCTAGCTCACAGTGTTCAGTAAAGAAGAGATTGGATTATTAGAGCGAGACAGAGGTGCAGGGAGATCAGGCTGACCTTGGTGAACTGGTTTAATCTATTAGCAACAAGGTACAGGAAGGAAAACTCCACACACACGCAATATATGATAGGTAAAACAATGGAGGCCTATAGGGAGGCAGTGGTCTATCTGTCACCTGCCTGCAGGTTAGCCTGCCAGCCTTTGCGTCACGCCACGCCAAACCACACAACAACATATCTCACTCTGCTACTGCTTCCACTGCTGCTTCCTGCTGCTCCACTACAGAGCTTTCTGCCCTGCCCTTTCCTCTCTGCCCTGCCCGCCCTGTCTTCCCTGCCCGCCCTGTCTTCCCTGCCCTCTGTGTCTTGCCATGTGTGCCTTGCCCTGTGTGCCCTGCCCTCTGTGCCCTCTGTGCCCTCTGTGCCCTGCCCTGTGCCCTGCCCCGCCCGCCCTGCAACCCCACCAATAACACAGGAGAGGAGAGGCTCTGTTTTCATCTTGGCTGATTGTTTATGTCTACTTCTCTGTCTGTGTTTGATGCAAGGCAGACACAAAGAAAATGTATGTTTCTCTGTCTGTGTTCTTCTATCTGAATGGCATTTCAATGTCTTATACAAGACGACATAAAACAACCCTAGGATCAGTATGGATCCAGTACTCTCTCTAGCTCTCTCTCTTTCCCTTCACTCCCCCCCCCCCCCCCCCCCCCCTGTTGTTTGTGCTAGACTCTGTCAGTCTGAACCCAGTGCCCCTGAAAAAAGGGGAGGAGAGGAAAGAGAGGAACCGGAGGGGGAGCAGTGGAAAGAGAGAGAATCTATGACCGTTAGCCAGTTGATAAAGAATGGTCGTTCCCTCTTGTGTGTCACCTCAGGACAGCTAGGCTGGGTTGAAGTGGGACCGACGGGGTTGTCTGTGACTGAATGACTGACTGGGTGGGTGACGGTCTGGGTGACTGATTGACTGGCTGGCTGGCTGGGTATCCAGGCTCACAGTCTATTTCTGTTGCTAATATCATAATAAAAATGGTCCGTTCAGACCGTAGCAGTGGCTTTAAAACTCCTTCCTCATGACTGGGCGTTCTTTCAGCAAAAGTGATTGAATTTCCCAGATTAAGCTTGTATTTATCTAGTGAACTGCAGTCCGTAAAGTGTATTAATGGTTGGTGGGAGTTTGAATCCCTGGAATCAGTCTGGGATCAGAATCGAGAGGGAATGGTTCCTACTAACATTTAAATTAGAATAAAACTGTTTTCTGATCCTAGTGAAAATGTAGATTGTGGTTGGTTGTGAAATCCTCCTTTTTTCATTTGTGCTTTCTGGCTTCTTCACTGTTATCCATTTTTGAAATGGATTCAACCAAGTACATGGAAAAAACTTATACCAACAGCAGCTCTGTGCTGCATTCGTTTGACAGTCTCCTCTCTAGTCGGGGTTATATAGAAGTTTAAATCTCACCGTATCAACTTTACACCTGATACGTTACTGCAGACACGGTCTTCTGAGCCATCCGATTGGCCAGCGGCAGGCCTATAGAGCACGTGATTTGCTCTCCCCGGGCCTGCCGGGAAAGGCAGAGTTTGTTCCTGCAGACAGTTCAGTCAGCTGAATCAGGTGCACCTACCACCAACAGCACGAGACCAATACATACAAATGGGAGGACTTTATCTTTGGCTTTTACAGAGAGTATTCGTAATCGACTAGAAATGCCTTGGAGATCAACCAGTTGACCGGTTGGTGACCACTGGCCTAGACTATCCTGTACAATTGCGCACAGTATCCCGGTGAATTTATTTTAGTGAACCAAGAGGAGCCTTCAGACCGGTTTAAACACGGCGCCACCAGCACACACTCGTTGTTCCCCAGCCAATCACGCACATGCAGACGAACGACTCGCTCACAGCCTTTTCATTTAAGCAATAAGGCAGCGTGATATGTGACCAATATACCACGGCTAAGGGCTGTTCTTAGGCACGACGCAACGTGGAGTGCCTGGATACAGCCGTTAGACGTGGTATATTGGCCATATACCACAAACCCTGAGGTGCCTGCTATTAGAAACTGGTTACCAACGTAGAGCAGTAAAAAAGTAATGTTTTGTCATACCCGTGGTATATCACGGCTGTCAGACAATCGAGCCCTGAAAGCTGATTGGCTGACAGCCGTGATATATCAGACCGTATTCCACGGGTATTTCTGCTCTATTTACGTTGGTAACCAGTTTATAATAACAATAAGGCACCTCGAGGGTTTATGATATCTGTGGTTCAGCAGGACAGGACCGAGTAGAGCAGGTCTGTGGTTCAGCAGGACAGGACAGAGTAGAGCAGGTCTGTGGTTCAGTAGATAAATCAGATGCGATGTGTGGTGACTGACGGCCCTGTGCCGTGCTCCTGGCTGACTGTCCATCACCTTCCCACTGTCACTGTTCTGTCCACTCAGCGCTGTGGGGGGGGGAGAGGAGGCAGCAGAGGATGAAGAGGTGTATTTAGTGAACGTTCCTCTTGAATGTCTGTAATGAGATGTAGTGGTGTGTTCTAAAGGAGAGGAAACCATCAGACAAATTGCTGCTAGATGGATAGTTAGCTGGTATCTGCTGTGGAAACCAGTAGGACATTGTGGCTCTGGCTAGGAGGACATTGTGGCTCTGGCTAGGAGGGCATTGTGGCTCTGGCTAGGAGGGCATTGTGGCTCTGGCTAGGAGGGCATTGTGGCTCTGGCTAGGAGGGCATTGTGGCTCTGGCTAGGAGGGCATTGTGGCTCTGGCTAGGAGGGCATTGTGGCTCTGGCTAGGAGGGCATTGTGGCTCTGGCTAGGAGGGCATTGTGGCTCTGGCTAGGAGAACATTGTGGCTCTGGCTAGGAGGGCATTGTGGCTCTGGCTAGGAGGGCATTGTGGCTCTGGCTAGGAGAACATTGTGGCTCTGGCTAGGAGCGCATTGTGGCTCTGGCTAGGAGCGCATTGTGGCTCTGGCTAGGAGCGCATTGTGGCTCTGGCTAGGAGCGCATTGTGGCTCTGGCTAGGAGCGCATTGTGGCTCTGGCTAGGAGGGCATTGTGGCTCTGGCTAGGAGGGCATTGTGGCTCTGGCTAGGAGGGCATTGTGGCTCTGGCTAGGAGGGCATTGTGGCTCTGGCTAGGAGGGCATTGTGGCTCTGGCTAGGAGGGCATTGTGGCTCTGGCTAGGAGGGCATTGTGGCTCTGGCTAGGAGGGCATTGTGGCTCTGGCTAGGAGGGCGTTGTGGCTCTGGTTAGGAGGGCATTGTGGCTCTGCACAGCTGATGGCCTGTTCCCTGGTGTATCGCCTTGCTCTCGGCTCTTAATGGGGGTCAGTTTCAGGGCCGCTGGCGTCTAACTGATGATGGGCCCTCAGAGGAGCAGGAGAGAGGGATGGGACTAAGAAGAGGGTAGGAAGGAAGAGGAAGAGAATGAGGAAGCTGATGAGGAAGAGCGAACATGTCTACTTCAACAAAAATATAGATAAAAAAACAACCTCAGCATATCCTCTCTGCTCCCTCCTTCCCGCCACCATGCAGTAGGCCAGCTTAGGAACAGGTCTGTTTTCCCCTAGTTGACATGTTCTATCGCGGTGTTGTTGAACAACAAGCCTAAAGCTTTAGACCCATAACGTGGAACCCTTAAGGCCCTTTGACTCTGTGACCTTTACGGTTTTAGCTCAGTGATACAACCCTGTTGTTCAGTCACAGTGAACCCAATTCTAACTAACTAACCCAGTTGGGATGTCCTTAGAAATGACACCCTCATTCCATACAAGGAGAATGGAACCTCAAAACAATGCCATTTTACCTGTTGTTGTTTTCGTTAGCTCCCTAAATCAACACCTGTGATTACTTTATGCCTCGCTGTATGTCTCTCTCATGTCAATAGGCCTTGTATACTGTTGTTTAGGTTAGTTATCATTGTTTTAGTTTACTGCGGAGCCCCTACTTCCACTCATTATACCTCTGATACCTCCTTTGTCCCACCTCCCACACATGCGTTGACCTCACCCATTTATAACCAGCTTATCCAGAGATACAACCTCTCTTATCACTCAGTGCCTGGGCTTACCTCCACTGTACCCACACCCCACCATACCCCTGTCTGCACATTATGCCCTGTATATATTCTACCACGCCCAGAAATCTGCTCCTTTTATTCTTTGTCCCCAACGCTCTAGGTGACCAGTTTTGATAGCCTTTAGCCGTACCCTCATCCTACTCCTCCTCTGTTCCTCGGGTGATGTGGAGGTAAACCCAGGCCCTGCGTGTCCCCAGGCACCCTCATTTGTTGACTTCTGTGATCGAAAAAACCTTGGTTTCATGCATGTCAACATCAGACGCCTCCTCACAAAGTTTGTTTTACTCACTGCTTTAGCACCCTCCGCCAACCCTGATGTCCTTGCCGTGTCTGAATCCTGGCTTATGAAGGCCACCAACAATTCTGAGATTTCCATACCCAGCTACAACATATTCCATCCAGATAGAACTGCCAAAGGGGGAGGAGTTGCAATCTAGTGCAGAGAGAGCCTGCAAAGTTCTGTCATACTTTCCAGGTCTATACCCAAACAGTTTGAACTTCTACTTTTAAAAATTAACCTGCTATCGACCCCCCTCCGCTCCCAGCTGTGCCCTGGACACCATTTGTGAATTGATCGCCCCCCATCTAGCTTTCCGAGTTCGTTCTGTTAGGTGACCTAAACTGGGATATGCTTACCACCCCGGCAGTCCTACAATCTAAGCTAGATGCCCTCAATCTCACACAAATCATCAAGGAACCCACCAGGTACAACCGTAAATCCGTAAACATGGGCACCCTCATAGATATTATCCTGACCAACTTGCCCTCCAAATACACCTCCGCTGTTTACAATCAGGATCTCAGCGATCACTGCCTCATTACCTGTATCTGCTATGGGTTTGCGGTCAAACGACCACCCCTCATCACTGTCAAACGCTCCCTAAAACACTTCTGCGAGCAGGCCTTTCTTATCAACCTGGCCCGGGTATCCTGGAAGTATATAGACCTCATCCCGTCAGTCGAAGATGCCTGGTCATTCTTTAAAAGTAATTTCCTCACCATCTTAAATAAGCATGCCCCGTTCAAAAAATGCAGAACTAAGAACAGAATTGCAAAAATCGCTGAAGTTGGAGACTTATTTCCCTCACCAACTTTAAACATCAACTATCTGAGCAGCTAACCGATCGCTGCAGCTGTACATAGTCCATCTGTAAATAGCTCACCCAATCTACCTACCTCATCCCCATACTGTTTTTATTTTATTTACTTTTCTGCTCTTTTGCACACCAGTATCTCTACTTGCACATCATCATCTGCTCATTTATCACTCCAGTGTTAATCTGTGTGTTAGTGTTATTTTATTTATCAATTATTATGGTTGTTTTATTTCCATGACAGTCTTCATCCAGAACCCACTGTTATATGGTGCTTGTGCCAGACCTAGGTATTGGACTATATTATACAGGCTAAGCAGTATCATGTTGCTGCATCATGACTCTGTAAACACTGTTTACAATGACCTCACTGTCGCCTTACAGTGGGAGGAAGTTGCACAAGGTTCCTTCCTGCCTCGCTCACACACTAGTTGAAAAACTCCCATCAGGCCTGACCATCCCGTGTGTTTTTATTTTTTTAATTTGATTTAACTAGGCAGGTCAGTTAAGAACAAATTCTTACTTACAATGACGACCTACCCCGGCCAAACCCGGATGACGCTGGGCCATTTTGTGTGTCGCCCTACGGGATTCCCAATCACGGCCAGATGTGATAGAGCCTGGATTCGAACCAGGGTCTGTAGTGATACCTCTTGCACTGAGATGCAGTGCTTTAGACCGCTGCGCCACTCGGGAGCCATATTCTTCTTTTCACCAGTTCATCTTATTAATGAATCCTAAATGTTGCCCTATTCCCCATATAGTGCACTACTATAGGCCAGAGCGAGAGGGAAAGAGTCAGTCATATGGAGCCCATAGCAGTGAGGGCCTCTCCTGACTGAGGCCTGTCTGAACAGGCCTGATGCCTTCTCCTGACGAGCTGTTCCTCTGCTGACACTCAGCAGCCTTATACGCACGTGTACACAAGCCCCGATCTTATCGAATAGGTTAGGTGCTATCGTGCCATTTTGTTTTGCGCGCATGTGCAATGAACTAAACGGTGATTCTACATACTCAAGACGGCCAAAATAGCAGAGGCCTATAACTTTTAGAACAAGCTGTCGACAAAATCATCTAGAACATTCTCACGTCTCTGCTTCTCTGTCTCCGCATGTCATACACACCAAAGCCGCCATCGTCCTCTCAGAAGAGTTGAATTTACACAGGAGAGACTCTTGACAAAGCAGCTACTTTCTTATCCAAACATTTGAGTGTTTTATGGCTGAGCGTCAGGAAACGAGTCATTGCGTACACAGCAGCTAGGACGTCAAACCTACCTTTTTGTATGTCGTTGTCTTGGTGACAGTTGAGATGTCTTACCTTTTTTAAAATTTTTTATATATATATAAATAGACTTAACAATGGGAACAGAGAGCGCAGTTATTTTTCACATCACTTCTTCTAGTAACACTGTGTGAATAGTTCCAAGATAGTAAGGTTATAAGTTATTAGCCATAGAGCTAACCTTCACCCTCTGTGTACAGCTCCCTTCCTCATCCCTCTAACACCTTGACTGGGTGGGGTGGTGTTCCAGCTCTTTCCAACTTCCTCCACCTTTCACAACACAACTATCTGTGGCCTGGGGCAATTCTGACATCACCACCACAGCGTTCATTCTGTTTCCACCTTTCCTCCTCAACACCACCACAGCGTTCATTCTGTTTCCACCTTTCCTCCTCAACACCACCACAGCGTTCATTCTGTTTCCACCTTTCCTCCTCAGCACCACCACAGCGTTCATTCTGTTTCCACCTTTCCTCCTCAACACCACCACAGCATTCATTCTGTTTCCACCTTTCCTCCTCAACACCACCACAGTGTTCATTCTGTTTCCACCTTTCCTTCTCAAACTGTTGTTTTCACCCGATGGGGAGCTCCTCTCCTCTTCCCTCTCCTGTCCACAAAGGTTTCATACTCTCTCTCTCTCTCCCTGTTGTTGTTGCCTTCATAATCATCTGTGTGTCAGGCCTGGCAGCGTGTCCTCAGTCTGAAGATATAGTGACACTACGGCTCACGCTCAGTCTCCCTGCCTCCCAGGGATCCGTCTGTTGATGTTTTTATTTCCCCTATAGTCTTCCTCCTCCTCCTCCTGTCCACCCTCTTCCTCCTCTCCACCCTCCTCCTCCTGTCCACCCTCTTCCTCCTCTCCACCCTCCTCCTCCTCCTGTCCATCCTCTTCCTCCTCTCCATCATCCTCCTCCTCTCAATCCTCCTCCTCCATGGGATGATGTTTTAAATCAGATCGCTAGAAGCATTTATCGTTCAGCTTTTGAATCGTAGGACTCCTAGACAGTGCAAATAATATAGTAAAAGTGCATGCCTGTGTGTAAGTGTGTGTTTTCTTAGTTAACTTTTCCTTGTAAGTGTGTGTGTGTGTGTGTGTGTGTGTGTGTGTGTGTGTGTGTGTGTGTGTGTGTGTGTGTGTGTGTGTGTGTGTGTGTGTGTGTGTGTGTGTGTGTGTGTGTGTGTGTGTGTGTGTGTGTGTGTGCGCGCTCTGAGAGAGAGCCTCTGGGGTAAAGCCTGTTTGTTATGGTTCCCCACCCTTTGCCCTCAGACAACACTGCCAATTAGAGGGGTGGTTTATGTGTAAGAGCAGGAAGTATGTTCCTGTGCCTGCGCTGCTATTGGCTCACACCCACCGCCTCTCTTCCCAGGCTCTCTCTTTGGGGGGTTTACAGCCCTGAACACATGAAACGTAAACACACAGCTCACCTTTGATCATCAGGAAAGAAAACACATTAAAATCCAGCAGAACACTAGTGAGAGATGAGCAGCTGCCTGGATGGGTGTAGTGTTAGTGGAATAGTAATAAGCTGGGTGTAGTGTTAGTGGAATAGTGATAAGCAGGGTGTAGTGTTAGTGGAATAGTGATACGCTGGGTGTAGTGTTAGTGGAATAGAGAACCTGGGTGTAGTGTTAGTGGAATAGAGAAGCTGGGTGTAGTGTTAGTGGAATAGTGATAAGCTGGGTGTAGTGTTAGTGGAATAGTGATACGCTGGGTGTAGTGTTAGTGGAATAGTGATACGCTGGGTGTAGTGTTAGTGGAATAGAGAAGCTGGGTGTAGTGTTAGTGGAATAGAGAAGCTGGGTGTAGTGTTAGTGGAATAGTGATAAGCTGGGTGTAGTGTTAGTGGAATAGTGATACGCTGGGTGTAGTGTTAGTGGAATAGTGATACGCTGGGTGTAGTGTTGGTGGAATAGTGATACGCTGGGTGTAGTGTTAGTGGAATAGTGATACGCTGGGTGTTGTGTTAGTGGAATAGTGATACGCTGGGTGTAGTGTTAGTGGAATAGTGATACGCTGGGTGTAGTGTTAGTGGAATAGTGATACGCTGGGTGTAGTGTTAGTGGAATAGTGATACGCTGGGTGTAGTGTTAGTGGAATAGTGATACGCTGGGTGTAGTGTTAGTAGAACAGTGTAGGTTTCCATCTTCTGTAGAGTCGTTGGAATCATCCATCATTCTGCCCCTGAACAAGGCAGTTAACCCACTGTTCCCCGGTAGGCCATAATTGTAAATAAGAATTTGTTCTTAACTGACTAGCCTCGTTAAATATATATATATTTTTTAAATCAAAAAATCTTTTTTCGTCTCCTCCATCCGGTTTGAAATAAAAACAAGGCATATGAATGAAAGAGGGTCCGTGGCCTGGAAACGCAAGAGAGAGAGATAGGGAGACTGATTCAGGCTGAGGGGAGGAGGGGGATGAATGAACGGGCTGTGTTTGGCACTGCTAGCGTAACCTAGCTTTAGCGTGATCAGAATGGGAATGCTGCAGGGCAGTGTTAGCCGCAGTGTTAGCATAAACATTGTGCTAGCTAGTAGTAGGCTCTGAGCAGGCCTGGGGCAAAAAGGGCTGAGCGGGAGGGAGAGAAAGGATGGAGAGAGAGGAGGGAGGGAGCCTCCCCTCAGCAGCGAGAAATGGCCTCGTATTCTCCTAGTTTGCCTCGGTTGCTTTCTGTTTGCTTTCCATGGAAGGGTTAACCCCGGGCAGCTCTCCTCCCTGACATGACAGGGTTAACCCCGGGCAGCTCTCCTCCCTGACATGAAATGGTTAACCCCGGGCAGCTCTCCTCCCTGACATGAAAGGGTTAACCCCGGGCAGCTCTCCTCCCTGACATGAAAGGGTTAACCCCGAGCAGCTCTCCTCCCTGACATGGAAGGGTTAACCCCGAGCAGCTCTCCTCCCTGACATGGAAGGGTTAACCCCGAGCAGCTCTCCTCCCTGACATGAAAGGGTTAACCCCGGGCAGCTCTCCTCCCTGACATGAAAGGGTTAACCCCGAGCAGCTCTCCTCCCTGACATGGAAGGGTTAACCCCGAGCAGCTCTCCTCCCTGACATGAAAGGGTTAACCCCGGGCAGCTCTCCTCCCTGATATGGAAGAGGCCATTGAATGGCTGCTTTCCACAGCCAGCAAACACATTGGTTAAGGGTGAGGGCGGATCTGGTGTGGGAGCTGTACTACGGAATGGATTCCTCCTGGGGGATCGGGAGTCAGACTGACACAACGTGGTCACAGCATGTACACACTGCACTGCACAAAGAGAGAAGAGCGGGGAGTGAAAGTATGTTGATGCATTTTTCTGTTTGTGTGAGAGTGTTCACTGCTCAGTGTGAAGGGAAACAGAAAAAGGCTCTGATGTCAAAGAGACCCCTCCCTCCCTCCATCTTCTCTCCACCTCTCTCCACCTCTCTGAACCCACACTATTCCTCCTCCAGCCCCCTCCCTCCCTTCCTTCATCTCCTCTCCACCTCTCTGAATCCACACTATCCCTCCCTCCCTCCACCTCCTTCCCTCCCTCCCATCACCTCCCCACCTCTGGAGGAGGCTGGAGGAGCCCACCTCCCTTCACCCCTCCCTCCCTTCACCCCTCCCTCCCTTCACCCCTCCCTCCCTTCACCCCTCCCTCCCTTCCTCCATCTCCTCTCCACCTCTCTGAACCCACACTATTCCTCCTCCAGCCCCCTCCCTCCATCTCCTCTCCACCTCTCTGAACCCACACTATTCCTCCTCCAGCCCCCTCCCTCCCTCCCTCCCATCACCTCCCCACCTCTCTGAACCCACACTATTCCTCCTCCACCCCTCCCTCCCTCCTTCCTCCCTCCCTCCCTTCACCTCCCCACCTTTCTGAACCCACACTATTCCTCCTCCACCCCTCCCTCCCTCCTTCCTCCCTCCCTCCCTTCACCTCCCCACCTTTCTGAACCCACACTATTCCTCCTCCACCTCTCCCTCCACCTCCTTCCATTCCTCCCATCACCTCTCCACCTCTATGAACCCACACTATTCCTCCTCCACCCCTCCCTCCACCTCCTTCCATCCCTCCCATCACCTCTCCACCTCTCTGAACCCACACTATCCCTCCAGCCCCTCCCCCCTCCTTCCACACTCCCTCCCTCCACCTCCCCACCCCTCTTAGAGCCCACACTATCCCTCCTCCAGCCCCCTCCCTCCCTCCCTCCCATCACCTCCCCACCTTTCTGAACCCACACTATTCCTCCTCCACCCCTCCCTCCCTCCTTCCTCCCTCCCTCCCTTCACCTCCCCACCTTTCTGAACCCACACTATTCCTCCTCCACCCCTCCCTCCTTCCTCCCTCCCTCCCTTCACCTCCCCACCTTTCTGAACCCACACTATTCCTCCAGCCCCCTCACTCCACCCCTTCCCTCCCTCCCATCACCTCTCCACCTCTCTGAACCCACACTATTCCTCCTCCACCCCTCCCTCCACCTCCTTCCATCCCTCCCATCACCTCTCCACCTCTCTGAACCCACACTATCCCTCCAGCCCCCTCCCCCCCTCCTTCCACACTCCCTCCCTCCCTTCACCTCCCCACCCCTCTTAGAGCCCACACTATCCCTCCTTCAGCCCCTTCCTCTCTCTCCCCCAGCACCCTCCCTCTCTCCCCCAGCACCCTCCCTCTCTCCCCCAGCCTGCTTGCTGAGAGGGATCCTTCCTTGTTCTTCTGTTGACAGTAACAGTGTGTGTGATGTCCTCACCGTGGTGTCATCCCTCGAAGGCTGTCTGTCTGGCTGTCTCTGTCTGGCTGTGTCTGTCTTTCCCTGGCTGTCTGGCTGTGTCTGTCTTTCCCTGGCTGTCTGGCTGTGCCTGTCTTTCCCTGGCTGTCTGGCTGTGCCTCTCTTTCCCTGGCTGTCTGGCTGTGCCTCTCTTTCCCTGGCTGTCTGGCTGTGCCTCTCTTTCCCTGGCTGTCTGGCTGTGCCTCTCTTTCCCTGGCTGTCTGGCTGTGCCTCTCTTTCCCTGGCTGTCTGGCTGTGCCTCTCTTTCCCTGGCTGTCTGGCTGTGCCTGTCTTTCCCTGGCTGTCTGGCTGTGCCTCTCTTTCCCTGGCTGTCTGGCTGTGCCTCTCTTTCCCTTGCTGTCTGGCTGTGCCTCTCTTTCCCTGGCTGTCTGGCTGTGCCTCTCTTTCCCTTGCTGTCTGGCTGTGCCTCTCTTTCCCTGGCTGTCTGGCTGTGCCTCTCTTTCCCTGGCTGTCTGGTTGGCTGTCTCTGGCTGTCTGTCTCTGGCTGTCTAGCTGTCTGTCTCTGGCTGGCTGTCAAGCTGTCTGACTGACTGTCTGTCTGGCACACTGGCACTCACTAATACATTCTTAACCATGCTTGTCAATTCCTCTTCTCCTCTCCCAAGAGTTTTCCTCCTGTCAACTGTTAAATAGTTCAGTGGCAACATCACAACCCTTCCCCAAAAAACAAAAGGAACGTTTTTTTTGTCCTTTGCAGCCACGTTGCCAGCCATGTATGAAATGAGAAGCAGTCCTGTAACGTTTTCCGCTGGGGCGAGCACAGGGCGGGTATTTCAGAACTGTCCACTGTGTGTGTGTGTGTGTGAGAGAGAGAGAGAGAGGATGGGCGGGTCCCAAGGAGAACGATGAAGACTCCCAAGCCTGTGGTCAGTCTGTGTGTCCTCACTAACAGCAGCCCCAGATGGCCTCACACTGGAGCGCACCGTACTGCACCACTACAGAACACACCGTACTGCACCACTACAGAACACACCGTACTGCACCACTACAGAACACACCGTACTGCACCACTACGGAACACACCGTACTGCACCACTACAGAACACACCGTACTGCACCACTACAGAACACACCGTACTGCACCACTACAGAACACACCGTACTGCACCACTACAGAACACACCGTACTGCACCACTACAGAACACACCGTACTGCACCACTACGGAACACACCGTACTGCACCACTACGGAACACACCGTACTGCACCACTACGGAACACACCGCACTGCACCACTACGGAACACACCGCACTGCACCACTACGGAACACACCGTACTGCACCACTACGGAACACACCGTACTGCACCACTACGGAACACACCGTACTGCACCACTACGGAACACACCGTACTGCACCACTACGGAACACACCGTACTGCACCACTACGGAACACACCGTACTGCACCACTACGGAACACACCGCACTGCACCACTACGGAACACACCGCACTGCACCACTACGGAACACACCGCACTGCACCACTACGGAACACACCGCACTGCACCACTACGGAACACACCGCACTGCACCACTACGGAACACACCGTACTGCACCACTACGGAACACACCGTACTGCACCACTACGGAACACACCGTACTGCACCACTACGGAACACACCGTACTGCACCACTACGGAACACACCGTACTGCACCACTACGGAACACACCGTACTGCACCACTACGGAACACACCGTACTGCACCACTACGGAACACACCGTACTGCACCACTACGGAACACACCGTACGTACTGCACCACTACGGAACACACCGTACGCACTGCACCACTACGGAACACACCGTACGTACTGCACCACTACGGAACACACCGTACGTACTGCACCACTACGGAACACACCGCACTGCACCACTACGGAACACACCGCACTGCACCACTACGGAACACACCGCACTGCACCACTACGGAACACACCGCACTGCACCACTACGGAACACACCGCACTGCACCACTACGGAACACACCGTACTGCACCACTACGGAACACACCGTACTGCACCACTACGGAACACACCGTACTGCACCACTACGGAACACACCGCACTGCACCACTACGGAACACACCGCACTGCACCACTACGGAACACACCGCACTGCACCACTACGGAACACACCGCACTGCACCACTACGGAACACACCGCACTGCACCACTACGGAACACACCGCACTGCACCACTACGGAACACACCGCACTGCACCACTACGGAACACACCGCACTGCACCACTACGGAACACACCGCACTGCACCACTACGGAACACACCGCACTGCACCACTACGGAACACACCGCACTGCACCACTACGGAACACACCGCACTGCACCACTACGGAACACACCGCACTGCACCACTACGGAACACACCGTACTGCACCACTACGGAACACACCGTACTGCACCACTACGGAACACACCGTACTGCACCACTACGGAACACACCGTACTGCAGCACTACGGAACACACCGTACTGCACCACTACGGAACACACCGTACTGCACCACTACGGAACACACCGTACTGCACCACTACGGAACACACCGTACGTACTGCACCACTACGGAACACACCGTACTGCACCACTACGGAACACACCGTACGTACTGCACCACTACGGAACACACCGTACGCACTGCACCACTACGGAACACACCGCACTGCACCACTACGGAACACACCGCACTGCACCACTACGGAACACACCGCACTGCACCACTACGGAACACACCGCACTGCACCACTACGGAACACACCGCACTGCACCACTACGGAACACACTGTACTGCACCACTACGGAACACACCGCACTGCACCACTACGGAACACACCGCACTGCACCACTACGGAACACACCGCACTGCACCACTACGGAACACACCGCACTGCACCACTACGGAACACACCGCACTGCACCACTACGGAACACACCGCACTGCACCACTACGGAACACACCGCACTGCACCACTACGGAACACACCGCACTGCACCACTACGGAACACACCGCACTGCACCACTACGGAACACACCGCACTGCACCACTACGGAACACACCGCACTGCACCACTACGGAACACACCGCACTGCACCACTACGGAACACATCGTACTGCACCACTACGGAACACACCGTACTGCACCACTACGGAACACACCGCACTGCACCACTACGGAACACATCGTACTGCACCACTACGGAACACACCGTACTGCACCACTACGGAACACATCGTACTGCACCACTACGGAACACACCGTACTGCACCACTACGGAGTACTGCACCACTACGGAACACACCGTACTGCACCACTACGGAACACACTGCACTGCACCACTACTAAACAACTATGATCTAGTTTACACACCGCTACAGCACGTATTGTCACGGGCAGTGTTATTGGGATTCGTTACTTTAAAAAGTAATCTAGTACATTTTACTGGATAGATTTAATTAACAAAAGTAATCTCGTGACTCAAAACAAAAACAAACAAAAAAATCGCTGTGAATTCAAAATGTAATTCCATAATTTGATAAGTAATTTCTTTGATTGTGACTTATTTCAGTGCATTAACCTAGCATGTCTAGGATTTATCTGACATAGTTTGCATTCGCACCGCGGTCCGTTAATGCGCCGGGTGTTAGATTTTTGATGTCGTGCGTTTGAAATCGGCCTTGTTGTGACTTGATTACCGTTATTTAATGGCTTTAATATAGATACATTTATTTTTTCGTAAAGCTGCCTTGAATGTTTATGGACAATATTTATTTGATGCGTTAGATTTATAGATTTATCTCCTCCATGTTGTCAGTATCAGGGCTGGGCAATATATCAAATTCATTTGTTTCATTGAAATTTATGTTTTAGCGCAATTTTTCCAAATATCTGTATCACAAGAAAGTTTTTTTATCTACATTTTTTATTAGCGTTTATGTCCGATGGTCTTTTTCGTCTCTTCTCCTTTGCTCCTGCTGTGACTGTGCACCTTCCCATTTATACAAACACACCACGCCCCTCCCCACCACACCCCACACGTCATGCCCCACCCCCCCACGCCATGCCCCGCCCCCCCGCCATGCCCCCCCCCCCCACACACCACGCCCCCACGCCATACTCCACGCCACACACCACGTCTCCCACGCCATACACCACACGTCATGCCCCACACCCCACACGCCTTGCCCCTCCCCCCACACACCATGCCCCCCCCGCCACACACCACGTCCCCCACGCCATACACCACGCTGCCTCCCCCTGCTACTCACAACAACAAAGAGGAGGAAGTGATATCTCATCTGACAAGCGGTTTCAACTCGTTATTTGAGGTTGGGTCTAACAGAATCATTCTTATGGACACCAAACCCACATTAGGACATTATTTTACTGTAATAGAGAAGAAGTTTACTTTTCAATCGATACCCTTTTTATGTCTCAACTTCTCAAATTGCGAGCAGAGTAAACACTACTAGAAATGGGAGTATTAATGAATATTCATTATGGAAAATTGGATGCTCAGTGTCGTGGAATACACTAATCAAGTGAGAGACGCTTTGTAATTTCTTCAAAACAATCATCTTTTATTTAATTATTGCAATAATGAAACTGTCCACTCTACACTCTTGAGTGTTTTGCCGAAAGCGTAACCTTACAGACAATGTAGAGTTCTTATATAGTAGATGACAAAATGCTTCTTCATGGCTGGTTCCACCCCTCCCATGCAGATCGGGGGGCACCATAAGTCACCGCGGGTTCATCATGTAGTTATTTGCACCTGGTGTTCAACTCCCAACCGACTTAGTTTCCCAGATGCAAGAACGATTAGAAACAATAAGAATTTTTGTTCTCCTCCTCCAGGCTATCTCTACCTCGGGTCACACCCACCACATCTAGTCTATGGAATGCAGTCTTTTATATTTTATCACCGAGTCAACTGTCAGCTCAAGCCCAGAGGCCCAACTCAGTCCCATAGCCACCGATGAGAGAGTACTCATCAAAGCTATTCGATGCATAAACACTATTATAACATAATCTTGTAAATTTTCTCCCACATCAGTTTGTCACCCACGGCGTTACGGTACCGTGTACCCCTAGCAGCATTTTATCCAAAGACTTTTATACTTGCTGTCTAGTCTGTGTTTTCTACATGTGCAATAAGCATAAAACACAAGTAGGCCTATAAAAGGAAATGTGAACTCGTTCTCATTCTGAGAAATAAGGTAGGCCAGTTGATTTCAACATCTGAACAAAGTCGACACGCCAGCATGCTGTTCAAACAGTCGGAGACGGACAGAAGGGTGTGTTCATAACAATTCAACTGTTCTAGCTAGTAAATAGATCAAATTGACTAAACTTAAAATGTAAAAAATTAGCTAGCTTGTCGGCTTGTGCTTGAGAGATTGTTTATGAGACCTGTTAAAATTCCTGCTGCAAGAAGTTAGTCTTTAAAAAAAAAATGATATACACTGCTCAAAAAAAATTAAGGGAACACTTAAACAACACAATGTAACTCCAAGTCAATCACACTTCTGTGAAATCAAACTGTCCACTTAGGAAGCAACACTGATTGACAATACATTTCACATGCTGTTGTGCAAATGGAATAGACAACAGGTGGAAATTATAGGCAATTAGCAAGACACCCCCAATAAAGGAGTGGTTCTGCAGGTGGTGACCACAGACCACTTCTCAGTTCCTATGCTTCCTGGCTGATGTTTTGGTCACTTTTGAATGCTGTGGTGCTTTCACTCTAGTGGTAGCATGAGACAGAGTCTACAACCCACACAAGTGGCTCAGGTAATGCAGCTCATCCAGGATGGGACATCAATGCGAGCTGTGGCAAGAAGGTTTGCTGTGTCTGTCAGCGTCGTGTCCAGAGCATGGAGGCGCTACCAGGAGACAGGCCAGTACATCAGGAGATGTGGAGGAGGCCATTGGAGGGCCTCAACCCAGCAGCAGGACCGCTACCTCTGCCTTTGTGAAAGGAGGAGCAGGAGAAGCACTGCCAGAGCCCTGCAAAATGACCTTCAGCAGGCCACAAATGTGCATGTGTCTGCTCAAACGGTCAGAAACAGGCTCCATGAGGGTGGTATGAAGGCCCGATGTCCACAGGTGGGGGTTGTGCTTACAGCCCAACACCGTGCAGGACGTTTGGCATTTGCCAGAGAACACCAAGATTGGCAAATTCGCCACTGGCGCCCTCTGCTCTTCACAGATGAAAGCAGGTTCACACTGAGACGCCGTGGAGAACGTTCTGCTGCCTGCAACATCCTCCAGCATGACCTGTTTGGCGGTGGGTCAGTCATGGTGTGGGGTGGCATTTCTCCATGTGCTCGCCAGAGGTAGCCTGACTGCCATTAGGTACCGAGATGAGATCCTCAGACCCCTTGTGAGACCATATGCTGGTGCGGTTGGCCCTTGGTTCCTCCTAATGCAAGACAATGCTAGACGGACTGGCCCGCCCGTTCCCCAGACCTGAATCTAATTGAGCACATCTGGGACATCATGTCTCGCTCCATCCACCAACGCCACGTTGCACCACAGACTGTCCAGTAGTTGGCGGATGCTTTAGTCCAGGTCTGGGAGGAGATCCCTCAGGAGACCATCCGCCACCTCATCAGGAGCATGCCCAGGCGTTGTAGGGAGGTCATACAGGCACGTGGAGGCCACACACACTACTGAGCCTCATTTTGACTTGTTTTAAGGACATGACATCAAAGTTGGATCAGCCTGTAGTGTGGTTTTCCACTTTAATTTTGAGTGTGACTCCAAATCCAGACCTCCATGGGTTGATACATTTGATTTCCATTGATAATTTTTGTGTGATTTTGTTGTCAGCACATTCAACTATGTAAAGAAAAAAGTATTTAATATTTATATTTATTTCATTCAGATCTAGGATGTGTTATTTTAGTGTTCCCTTTATTTTTTTGAGCAGTGTATTTTTTTAAAAATATTTTCCTTTAATTTTCCCCTAACCTTACCACCACTACCTTACCACCACTACCTTACCACCACTACCTTACCACCACTACCTTACCACCACTACCTTACCACCACTACCTTACCACCACTACCTTACCACCACTACCTTACCACCACTACCTTACCACCACTACCTTACCACCACTACCCTAATTGGAGTAAACTAATAGATAACAACACATTGGCTTCTACTTCCAGCTTACACATATTATATACATTTTACGGACACAGTATATTTTAGAATATTCATCTTTTTTTGTTTGTTTTTTTTAGTCTCATCCATCTATTTTTCAACTGCGCTGTTATATTTCACAACTGTTCTGAACCTTTATCTTTAATTTACAATGAGAATATCATTTTATTATTATAGTATTATAGATTGATTATGACTTTTCAAATCACCCCGCAGTGCTATTTGGAGAGTTAGCTCTAGGTAAATGTTGCAATTCTTTTGTCATTCCTGAATCTGCGAACAAAAACAAGCTACATATGGACAGTGCGAAAACAAATTATCTAATGATTGTCTCTATGTAGCAAAAATCTGCAGAGCTGGGATGGTTGTATCCCCCCGTATACAGTACCAGTCAAAGGTTTGGACACAACTACTCATTCCAGGAGTCGCGAGTGCGCGATGAGACCGGCCGGCCAAACCCTCCCTAACCCCGACGACGCTGGGCCAATTGTGCGTCGCCCCATGGGCCTCCCGGTCGCGACTGGCTGCGACAGAGCCTGGGCTCGAACCCAGAATCTCTGGTGGCACAGCTAGCACTGCGATGCAGTGCCTTAGACCACTGCGCCACCCGGGAGGCCCGAGTTTTCCTTTGTTTGTAAAATATTTTTTTTTACTTTGTAGAATAATAGTGAAAACATCAGAACTATGAAATAACACATATGTAATCATGTAGTAACACAAAAGGATTAAACAAATCAACATCTATTTTATATTTGAGGTTATTCAAAGTAGCCCCCCTTTGCCTTGATGACACCTTTGCACACTCTTGGCATTCTCTCAACCAGCGTCATGTGGTAGTCACCTGGAATGCATTTCAATTAACAGGTGGGACTAATTAAAAGTACATTTGTGGAATTTGAGCCAATCAGTGGTGTTTTGACAAGGTAGGGGTGGTATACAGAAGATAGCCCTATTTGGTAAAAGATCAAGTCCAAATTATGGCAAGATCAGCTCAAATAAGCAAAGAGAAACTACAGTCCATTACTTTAAGACATGGTCAGTCAATCTGGAAAATTTCAAGAACTTCAAGTTCAGTTGTAAAACCATCAAGCGCTATGATGAAACTGGCTCTCACGAGGACCGCCACAGGAAAGGAAGACCCAGAGTTACCTCTGCTGCAGAGGATAAGTTAATTAGTTAACAGCCTCAGAAATTGCAGCCCAAATAAATGCTTCAGAGTTCAAGTAAGAGACACATCTCAACATCAACTGTTCAGAGGAGATTGCGTGAATCAGGCCTTCATGGTCAAATTGCTGCTAAGAAACCACTACTAAAGGACACCAATAAGAAGAAGAGACTAGCTTGAGCCAAGAAACACAAGCAATGCACATTAGACTGGTGGAAATCTGTTCTTTGGTCTGATGAGTCCAAATTTTAGATTTTTGGTTCCAACCGCCGTTTTTTGTGAGATGCAGAGTAGGTGAACAGATGATCCACCATGAAGCATGGAGGAGGGGGTGTGATAGTGTGGGGGTGCTTTGCTGGTGACACTGTCAGTGGTTTATTTCGAATTCAAGGCACAGTTAACAGCATGGTTACCACAGCATTCTGCAGCAATATGCCATCCCATCTGGTTTGGGCTTAGTGGGACTATCATTTGTTTTTCAACAGGACAATGACCCAAAACACACCTCCAGGCTGTGTCAGGGCTATTTGACCAAGGAGGGTGATGGCGACGTCAATCACCCGACGTCAACCCAATTGAGATGGTTTGGGATGAGTTGGACCGCAGAGTGAAGGAGAAGCAGCCAACAACTTCTCAGCATATGTGGGAGCAACTTCAAGACAGTTGGAAAAGCATTCCAGGTGAAGCTGGTTGAGAGAATGCCAAGAGTGTGCAGAGCTGTCATCAAGGCAAAGGGTGTCAACTTTGAATAATCTAAAATATATTTTGATTTGTTTAACGCTTTTGGTTACTACAATGATTCCATGTGTTATTTCATACTTTTGATGTCTTCACTATTATTCTACAATGTTAAACCATGTGCCATGGAATCAGTACATGGAAAATCTCTTCCCAACTATTTTTGCAATCAAAGTTAGTCATTATTAGTGAATGTGCGTTATTAGGTTCTGATTTAAATTAGTAACAACAAGGGCATTTTCATAGCCAGACTGTAAAGCCAGATCAGTGAGTATTGGCTAAAGCAGGGTTAACCCCCTTGAGTCGATTTGGTATGTCAATCTTAAGTAAAGTAAAGTACCAAAAAAAAAAACGCAACAACTACCGTGTATACACACAAGTGTAAAGGAATGAATAAGAATATGTACATAAAAATGTACATAAATCCAGATTTAAAGTCCGTCAGTTTAAGCTTGAGATATCTGACTTTGTGGGGTAAAGTGGAATGTTTATCCTCTCCTCTCGTAAAGAAAACCTAAAGTAAAGGACCTTTAAGTTGTGTAACTAACGGAGATCTGAAAGTCCTGCTATATATGTGGTAGTTGGAACTGTGAGCCAACTTGTTTTTGACCATCTCTGTTTATGAGCTGGTTGTGTCCAAGCCTGGCCCGAGGCTGCACTGCGGTGGGTTATTTTTACCGTGGCTGGGGACCGGCACCAGGGACAGGAGCTACTGTAGCAGGAGTTCTGACTGTGAACTAGGTCATTGTTAGAAGGGGTCATTCCACCAGGCAGGTGCTATAGGTTACTGGGAGTCAAGCCAGCCCAGTTCAGCAAGAAGGAGGAATACGGTCGTCCTTTATGTGCTGATGACCGGCCGTGCAGAGACCCCAATGTATTGTGACAGTTGAACCCAGCCAGCTCCCCTCTCTCCCCTGCTCACCGAACGCGCAGAACGACACAGAGCTTTGCTACAGCAGCCTCTCCAATCCCCTCACTTGGTTCTGCCTGTTTCCATTTTGTCTGAGGTGTTTGTCGCCGTCTGAGGTGTCTGTCTCCACGGCGGACCGCGGTTCGACACCGGTGGGCCGGAGGACTCCCAGCAGTGCACTTTGGGAAGGCTGTCTAGAACTTTAGCTGAGATCCATTGGTGGCTTCCGGATGTTTCTAGCTAGTTTTTGATGAAAGTGCAGAGCTGTATTTGTCCAATAGGAGTGAAATGACAAGCTGAATGGCTAAGGGAAACACACTGACCTATTTGATCCAGATGTTAGTTTTATCTACAGTCCAATCTGATACAAGACTGAACTCCGACAGCTTTACACTGAGGATTGTACAAATGTTTTCCTCCTGTATTGAGTTTGAATTCTTACCATCATCCCCCTCTCTCTCACTCTCCTCCCATCCCCCCCCCTCCCTCCCTCCACAGTGTGTCCCTCCACCTGTAAACATCGGGCCTGTACCCATCATGGCCACTGCTGCCACGACCAGTGCCTGGGAGGTTGCTCGGAGGCAGGCAACGCCAGCCGCTGTGTTGCATGCCAGAAGTTCCAGCACCAGGACACCTGTGTGGACCGCTGTCCCCAGGGATACTACACCTTCAAGGGCTGGCGCTGCGTCTCTCTCTCCTTCTGTCAGGACCTCCACAACCAGTGCAAGAATGGGAAGGGCAACGACTGCCACGAGTACGTCATCCACAACGGAGCCTGCATCCCAGAATGCCCCTCAGGATATACCACCATCAACTCTACTAGGTAAGTCTCCGATATATAACATGGCCACATATACCACTATCAACTCTACTCCGTAAGTCTCCGATATATAACATGGCCACATATACCACCATCAACTCTACTCTGTAAGTCTCCGATATATAACATGACAGCCATAGACCACCATCAACTCTACTCCGTAAGTCTCCGATATAGAACATGACAGCCATATACCACCATCAACTCTACTCCGTAAGTCTCCGATATATAACATGACAGCCATAGACCACCATCAACTCTACTCCGTAAGTCTTCAATATAGAACATGACAGCAATAGACCACTATCAACTCTACTAGGTAAGTCTCCGATATATAACATGGCCACATATACCACTATCAACTCTACTCCGTAAGTCTCCGATATATAACATGGCCACATATACCACCATCAACTCTACTCTGTAAGTCTCCGATATATAACATGACAGCCATAGACCACCATCAACTCTACTCCGTAAGTCTCCGATATAGAACATGACAGCCATATACCACCATCAACTCTACTCCGTAAGTCTCCGATATATAACATGACAGCCATAGACCACCATCAACTCTACTCCGTAAGTCTCTGATATAGAACATGACAGCAATAGACCACTATCAACTCTACTACGTAAGTCTTAGGTATACAGTTCCTTCAGAAAATATTCATAACCCTATGACTTATTCACATTTTTCTTGTTACAGCCTGATTCAAAATTGATGAAATATTTATTTTCCGCCCATCTATACACAATACTCCATAAAGACCAAGTGAAAACATGTTTTTAGAATTAATTTCAAATGGATTGAAAATGAAATACAGAAATATCTAAATTACATAAGTATTCACACCCCTGAGTCAATACTTTGCAGAATCAACTTTGCCAGCGATTACAGCTGTGAGTCTTTCTGGGTAAGTCTCTAAAGAGCTTTCCACACCTGGATTGTGCAACATTTGCCCATTTATTCTTTTCTAAATTCTTTAAGCTCTGTCAAATTAGTGGTTGATCATTGCTAGATAACCATTTTCAGGTCTTGCCATATATTTTGAAGTAGATTTAAGTCAAAACTGTAACTTGGACACTCAGGAACATTCACAGTCTTCTTGGTAAGCAACTCCAATGTAGATTTGGCCTTGTGTTTTAGGTTTATTTATCCGTTATTTTACCAGGTAAGTTGACTGGGAACACGTTCTCATTTGCATCAACGACCTGGAGAATAGTTACAGGAGGAATGAGCCAATTGTAAACTGGGGATTATTAGGTGACCGTGATGGTTTGAGGGCCTGATTGGGAATTTAGCCAGGACACCGGGATTAACACCCCTACTCTTACGATAAGTGCCATGGGATCTTTAATGACCTCAGAGAGTCAGGACACCCGTTTAACATCCCATCCGAAAGACGGCACCCTACACAGGGCAGTGTGGTATGGGTGGTATGCTGCTGGCAAAGGTTATTGTCCTGCTGAAAGGTGAATTCATCCCCAGGTGTCTAGTAGAAAGCAAGACTGAACCAGGTTTTCCTCTTGGACTTTGCCTGTGCTTAGCTCCATTCCTGGATACTAAGATGGCTCCGATAGACATGGCCTCCTTGTTTGAGGATTATAGCAACTTTGCTGTATTAAGTTTTTTTTTGTTATTTCTCATGTTATTAGCCCAGAACTTTCTTTGCATTATTACATACAACCAGAAAGAGCTTTTAGATATCAGAGAGGTGGTATACGACTTTCCTGAATTGGATCCTTTGTTCGTATCTTCCAAGGCGATTTGAACTTATCCCAGAGGCTGCTCCAAGACATCACCGCCGGAGAAGAGGTATTCGGAGTGGACTTTGTCCGACTAAGGAGGCGTACACACCATCCACCGCTTCCGAGTATATTACTCGCTAATGTTCAGACTCTGGATAATAAAGTAGACGAGCTCAGGGCGAGGATCTCCTTTCAGAGAGACATCAGGGACTGTAACATACTCTGTTTCACGGAATCATGTCTCACTCCGGATATACTGTCTCCATCTATACAGCCAGCTGGGTGTTCAATACATTGTGTGGATCGGAATAAAGAATTCTCCGGGAAGAAGAAAGGCGGAGGTGTATGTTTCATGATTAACTACTCATGGTGTGATTGTGGTAACAGAAACTCAATTCCTTTTGTTCACCCAACATAGGATACCTTGCAATCAAATGCCGACCTCATTACCTCCCTAGAGAATTTTCTTCTGTTATTGTCACGGCTGTGTATATTCCCCCTCAAGCCGATACCACAATGGCTCTCAAGGAACTACACTGGACTTGTGCAAACTGGAAACTGCATATCCTGAAGCCACATTTATTATAGCCGGAACCTTTTAATACAGCAAATCTCTTCCGAAGTTCTATCAACACATCGCCTGCGGTTCTCACGATTCAAAACTCTCATTGTTAGTCACCCTACCGTGATGGCTACAAGGCCCTCCCCCAACCCCTCTTCCTATAGTCATAAAATCAAATAGGAAGTACCCGTGCTAAGGTCTATTCAACGCTGGTCTGACCAATCGTAATCCATGTTTCAAGACTGTTTTTATCACGTGGACTGGGACATATTCCGGGTTGCTTCTGAGAATAACACTGACACAGTGACGGAGTTAATCAGAAAGTGTATAGGGGATGTTTGTTCCCAATTTGACGATTTTAAAACCTATCCAAACCAAAAACCGTGGACAGATGGTAGCATACACGCAAAACTGAAACCACCGCATTTAACCACGGCATGGGGACTGAGAATATGATCGAATACCAACAGTCCAGGCCCTTCTTATGCCAATCAAACAGTCAAAGCATTAGTACAGAGACAAAGTGGAGTCACAATTCAATGGCTTAGACACGAGACGAATGTGTCAGGGACTACAGATAATTTGCATAAAGTGAAAACCAGCCACGTCGCGGACACAATGTCTTGCTCCCTGACAAGCTAAACACCCTCGCCCGCTTTGAGGATAACACAGGGTCGATGACACAAGCCGCTCCCAAGGACTGCATGCTCTTGTTCTCCATGGCCGATGTGAGTAAGACATTTAAACGTGTTAACCCAAGCAAGGCTGGCGGCCCAGACGGCATCCCTAGCCGCATCCTCAGAGCATGCACAGATCAGCTGGCTGGAGTGTTAACAGACATATTAAATCTCTCCCTATCCTAGTCTGTTGTCCACACAGATCAGCTGGCTGGAGTGTTAACAGACATATTAAATCTCTCCCTATCCTAGTCTGTTGTCCACACTTGCTTTAAAATGTCCACCATTGTTCCTGTTCCTAAGAAAGCTAAGGTAACTGAACTAAATGACTATCCCCCCATAGCACTCACTTCTTTCATCATGAAGTGTTGTGAGAGGTTAGTTAAGGGTCATATCACTTCCACCTTACCCTAGACCCACTGAAATTTTCATACCATCCCAATAGATTCACGGATGATTCACGGATGATGCAATTTCCACTGCACTGCACGCTGCCCTATCCCATCTGGACGAGAGAAATACCTATGTAAGAATGCTCTTCATTGACTACAGCTCAGCCTTCAACACCATAGTCCCCGGTAGTACACTGCCTGAACTCACAGCAGAAATGAGAAAGTTAACCATTAAAATTCTGGCTGACCTCACACCCGAGTTGAGATGAATAAGACAATAGAGGAGTTAAAAAACATCACACGCCTGTATCGCTGTCTTACGTCCCCCTGACCTGGCTAGGAAGTACAGTCCCTACTCTACACACACTCCTTACTGTACACTCCAGATCTCTGACTGACTGACTGACTGACTGACTGTAGGCCGGGCCTCCTGGCCTGCTAATGGGCCGGGCTGAAGTGGTGTAATAACACCAGCCATGTGCCATGCTCTTATTTGACACCAGAGACTGTTCTCTCTGTGGCTCCGAGTGACTGTCCACCTAACGCTTTCACAGGAAACAGCAGGCTCTGGAACAGGAAGGGCACAGCGCATCTGTTGGGTTTCAATGGTCACCCTATTCCTTACTTAGTCCACCTCTTTTGACCGGGGCCCATAGGGCTCTGTTCAAAAGTAACTAGCCTATGTAAGGTACCATTTAGAATACGTTCTTGGACATTTGGCTTTATTTAGACAGTTAAGGCTCAGGAAGAGACTGGTTTAACAGAGACGAGAAGACACAACGGCTTCCCAAAAGCCACACGCTGGCCCGTGACCCGTGGTTGGTTGGTGTGTTGATCATATAGCTCAGTGTGTTCTGTAGGGAAGGCAGCAGGCTGGTCGAAGGGCGCTGTGGACTGAACATGTTGCTGAATGTGTTAGTCAGCGTCTCCAGTGTTTGCTGTGCTGTTTAGCTTTTTCCAGAGGAAAAAGAGGTCTGAGCACTGGGCTAGTCGAGGGAAATGCCCACCGTCCAGATAGGGAAAGGTATAAATGCGTGTGTTTAGGAGGCAAACACCACACGCACTGGAAGTTCTGGAATGTACTCTCTCATACTGTACACCAGTGGGACCAAGTCACTATTATTTGAGTCACAAGCATGTCTCATGTCATAAGGACCGAGTCTCAAGTCATAATCCCAAGTAGAACGGGTCAAGACTCGAATCAAGCCCTAGTTGTGCATTCTAAAGAGACGAGAAGTTTAAGTGAAGTCTCAAGTAAACTAAAAATCTATACATGCAACGACATGTTCAACTACAAATATTAGCCTGTTGATTGAGGCTACCAGGCCTTTTCATTATTTATGTCTGCAACACATTTGAATTAGCCCGTGTAACTGTAAAATAGGGACCTTGTAGCAGTGGTAAGGGCATGACATCAGCAGAAGGCAAGTTGACGTGCTCAGAGTGTAGCTGTATTGGTGATCTGATAGGGAAGCGCCATATCATACTAAATATACAAGTAGATTTACCAAAAATATACATGGGCAAAATCCCCAAAGAAATAGCCTCTATATGAGGCTTAATCTGTCCTATCTGAATGGACACCGCTATAGGGCAATACTGTACAGCCACCCCCTTGAGAAACCAAATGAAATCTGTGTAACAGGAGCTCAAACAGGTAGACAGACCTAAGCACTTGGCCCCTCAGGACTATACAATTATACAATTACAACCAATAAACTGGTTCTACAATGTAGAAGGCCATTTCCACATCCGTTCTTACATTGGTACATTATTCTTAATCAGACTTAATGATTATTATTGATATTTCAACTCTGTGCATACATGGAACAGTCATTTTCTCTTATTTAAAGTTGTGACTCGCGAGGCCACGGAGCCTGTTTCTATGAACACTGAGGTGGATGCTCCTATTACAACAACAAAAAGGATAGCGACATATATATTATATATATATATATATACACATTGATTTAAATAAACACAGCTTCTACCTCATGAGTGTTACCAACGTCAACATGGCGCTCACTCCTAGCAGGGTAAGAAATGGTTGGTCTAAAATAAATATGTCGCCTATCAAACGTGAAACAGAGATGTCTATGTGTTGCAATAAACACATAGAGGTACAGGGATGGAATGATGAAAACATGAACAATTGTTGTAGTATTAGATGGATTAGAGATGTACTACATAGGACCTATGAGTTTTTATAAACATGTGAAAGCAACAGCAAACATTTCAACAAGATAATAAAAAAAACTCTTCCCTTTGTGGGATTTTGGACAGCGCAAGTGAAGAGCCATTCCGATGGCTCGTCTTCGCCACAGCAAGTGAAGAGCCACTCCGATGGCTCGTCTTCGCCACAGCAAGTGAAGAGCCACTCCGATGGCTCGTCTTCGCCACAGCAAGTGAAGAGCCACTCCGATGGCGCGTGTTCGCCACAGCAAGTGAAGAGCCACTCCAATGACGCGTCTTCACCACAGCAAGTGAAGAGCCACTCGGATGGCTCGTCTTCGCCACAGCAAGTGAAGAGCCACTCGGATGGCTCGTCTTCGCCACAGCAAGTGAAGAGCCACTCGGATGGCTCGTCTTCGCCACAGCAAGTGAAGAGCCACTCCGATGGCGCGTGTTCGCCACAGCAAGTGAAGAGCCACTCCGATGACGCGTCTTCGCCACAGCAAGTGAAGAGCCACTCGGATGGCTCGTCTTCGCCACAGCAAGTGAAGAGCCACTCGGATGGCTCGTCTTCGCCACAGTAATAATACAATTTTAACAATAAATTCCAAATGTAAATGATCAATTTCAAGCATTGCCTCATTGCTGGTGAGTTTGCAAAGTAAACAGTTAATTTCACCAAACCATTTTTGTAGCGGCATATCAATTTATTATGGCAATCCTCTCTTCCAACAATGTGACGTTTGCTCTGCATCCGATCCTATAGCCCCCCCCCCAATACTCAACGGGCTGCCCGGATCCGGACACAGAACGGGGTCAATACTGACACCTGGTATCATATAAACACACATTAGTCCTGGACGAAGGCTTAGAATTGCAGGAAATTAGCTTTCGAACAGCAAAAAACTATCTCTGCCCCAAGCAGAGAGTGCGGGAAACTAACCTTTTAAAATTGCTAAATGTTCTCTCCGCCAGTAAGAGGGGTGTGAACAGTTTGGAGTCGCATGGGTTACGAGGTAGTTTGTTACTACACCGATAAATTACATTATCCATCCGGACCTTTATTAAATAGGACCTGCTATTTCTTGGGGCGGCAGGGTAGCCTAGTGGTTAGAGTGTTGGACTAGTAACTGCAAGGTTGCAAGTTCAAACCCCCGAGCTGTCTGTCGTTCTGCCCCTGAACAGGCAGTTAACCCACTGTTCCTAGGCCGTCATTGAAAATAAGAGTTTGTTCTTAACTGACTTGCCTAGTTAACTAAAGGTAAAACATTTTTTTTAAAGAGCTGTACAGCTAATCAGCAATCTGTTCGCTATCTCATCTGACTGGTGTTGATTGACGGTTTGCTCGTCCAATCAGAGTGCATTTCACTCGCCAATCTGTTGTATTTTTTATTTTTTTTATTTTATGTTTTTGCAATGGTGAATCTGCTGCTACTGTCTCTGGCTGAGTGTAGAGTAATCCACGTAGACTGTGTGCCACAAAATGAGTGACAAAACATTACTTAACCTGGCCGGATAATTTCAAGTCGCTAGTCTCAAGTTAAAGTCGAGTCCCGAGTCTTGAGGCTCCAAGTCGAAGTCAAGTCTCAATTTATTTTATGTCAAGTCATCAAATTTGTGAAAACAAGTCAGACTTAAGTCCAGGTCATGTGACTCTAAGTCCACAACTCTGCTGTGGACCCAACTTCAACATTCATCCACATCATTCCTCAATTTATTAAGCCTAACCTTAGGAGCTCTCTAGAGCCACAACCCCTGGGACACCCTGGGACCTTAAATTTCAGGAAGGAATTTTACCCACTGCTAAAGGCTTTCCTCGGCATTTAGCCAACTAACTGAGATTATTAGGTGCTTCAGGCTATGAGGAAGAGATTCACAAATTGTTCCCAGGGACATTTCTTAAAGTTTCATAGTACAGTACGTTCTCAGAGATTCAGTCTCATAGTGCAGTACGTTCTCAGAGAGATTCAGGCTCATAGTGCAGTACGTTCTCAGAGAGATTCAGGCTCATAGTGCAGTACGTTCTCAGAGAGATTCAGGCTCATAGTGCAGTATGTTCTCAGAGAGATTCAGGCTCATAGTGCAGTACATTCTCAAGAGAGATTCAGGCTCATAGTGCAGTACGTTCTCAGAGAGATTCAGGCTCATAGTGCAGTACGCTCTCAGAGAGATTGTCTCATGCTGCAGTACGTTCTCAGAGATTCAGTCTCATACCATCCAGTATGAGGAGAAGGAAGTTGCTAGATAATTATTTTCCATTCTGCAGCCGTTACGACATCAGGGACTGTTGAAGTCCTCCGCTGCTGGGCCGAGTGAGAGAAGTGTCCGTAACCAGACACACAAATCACCCTCACAGACAGACAGGGCTGTGACCGGGGTGCTGAACCTCAAGGGGCTTGCTGTGACTGGGCTGGGCAGAGGCTGTGACCGGAGTGGAGGCTGGGGCAGAGAGTGCTGGGATGGCGAGACACTTGCTACATGCTATCTTTTCTTGAGCTAGGCTTGAAGTCCGTCATCAGGAGTTATGAGGGGCGGCAAGTAGCCTAGCGGTTAAGAGCGTTCGGGCCAGTAACCGAAAGGTTGCTGGTTTGAATCCCAAAGCTGACTTGGTGAAAAATCTGTCGATGTACACTTGAGCGAGGCAATTAACCCTAATTGCTCGTGTAAGTAATTGGATAAGAGCGTCTGCTAAATGTCTAAAATCTCTCGCTCTCTCTTCGCCAACCGTCAGCACAGCTGCTAGGCCGCTCTGCTTTCTAGACATTTCCTGGCGTTCGTTCCGCCTTTCCACCTTTTTAATATCCATGACAACAAGCACGAAATAATAATTTGCTCATCTTTCCTTGAAACACAGAAGGCACTGCAGCGGTTCCAAGTCAGTCTGCAAAGTGCAGAGGTTTTCAGGGCTGTGGCCCAAAACAAACTCTCTTTTTAAAACCTGCATCCTAAATGATTTTCCCATGAGGCTCAGGACAGGCAGGCCCCAGGAAGTGGTGTTTTTCCTATCAGTTTAAGGTCACAATGAGAATGGAGCAGAGAGTGTATGTGTTTTCTTCAATACAACTACTTTAACATTTCTTCTTTCTATGCTGCAGAGCATTAAGAAAGAAAAGTTCATTTATATATTTATGATTTTCCACATGAGGAAGAAGGAAAAAAAAACCATTTTCTTTCCCTGATCATTATAGAGTTTTTACACTGTCAGTGGAAAACCAAGCTGATTTTGTCAAATTGTTGTAAAGTATTAGAACCTTTTGATAAAATGTAACCTCTAACCTCTAGCAGCATTTAGTTCAATATGAAAGGAACTAGGTGACATTGTACCGTTGTACCGTGACCCCAGGCCAAACTCTGATTCTCAACCACTGTTGTGTGTCAGTGGCATCTAAACTTTTGGGTGTGTGAGGAGGGGTCAATGTGCTGGTTAGCACATACAGGAGGGGGGTTAGCACACACTGGCTAGCACATGATGGCTAGCACATACAGGAGGGGGGTTAGCACACACTGGCTAGCACATGCTGGCTAGCACATACAGGAGGGGGGTTAGCACACACTGGCTAGCACATACAGGAGGGGGGTTAGCACACACTGGCTAGCACATGATGGCAAGCACAAACAGGAGGGGGTTTAGCACACTGGAATGCACATGCTGGCTAGCACAAACAGGAGGGGGGTTAGCACACACTGGCTAGCACATGATGGCTAGCACAAACAGAAGGGGGGTTAGCACACACTGGCTAGCACATGATGGCAAGCACAAACAGGAGGGGGGTTAGCACACACTGGCTAGCACATGATGGCTAGCACAAACAGGAGGGGGGTTAGCACACACTGGCTAGCACATGATGGCTAGCACATACAGGAGGGGGTTAGCACACACTGGCTAGCACATGATGGCTAGCACAAACAGGAGGGGGGTTAGCACATGCTGGCTAGCACAAACAGGAGGGGGGTTAGCACACACTGGCTAGCACATGATGGCAAGCACAAACAGGAGGGGGTTTAGCACACACTGGAATGCACATGCTGGCTAGCACAAACAGGAGGGGGTTTAGCACACACTGGAATGCACATGCTGGCTAGCACAAACAGGAGGGGGGTTAGCACACACTGGCTAGCACATGATGGCTAGCACATACAGGAGGGGGGTTAGCACACACTGGCTAGCACATGATGGCAAGCACATACAGGAGGGGGGTTAGCACACACTGGCTAGCACATGATGGCTAGCACATACAGGAGGGGGGTTAGCACATGCTGGATAGCACAAACAGACAGGTTAGCATACACTGGCTATTTATTTATTTTTATTTTATTTCACCTTTATTTAACCATTTTACAACTGCGACCTGGCCTAGATAAAGCATAGCAGTGTGAACAGACAACACAGAGTTACACATGGAGTAAACAATAAACAAGTCAATAACACAGTAGAAAAAAAAGAGTCTATATACATTGTGTGCAAAAGGCATGAGGAGGTAGGCAAATTATTACAATTTTGCAGATTAACACTGGAGTGATAAATGATCAGATGGTCATATTTTTTTAAAGAATAGGGGGCAAATATTGTGCAATACAGGTGTGCAAAGCTTTTATGTGACTCACTCTAGAAGACTCACAGCTGCATTTGCTGCCAAAGGTGTTTCTAACATGGGGTGAATACTTAATATAATAATAATAATAATAATTGTTATTTTTTATATATATTTATTAGTTTTTTTTCTCACTTTGACAAGAGTATTTTGTGTAGATTGTTGACAAAAAACTACAATTAAATCCATTTTAATCCCACTTTTAACACAATAATGTGAAGAAATCCAAGGGAGGTGTTGACTTTCTATAGGCACTGCACTCTGTACAGGCTTCAGATGCTGGGAATATTAACACTCTCATAAACAGAATTAGGTCGCCAGAGAACGGTAATCCATGCTGCTAAACTAGCGCCTCATGGGAACAATAGTCTGCTTTGTCTGCCAGCGGTGGACTCAAATCAAATTTTATATGTCACATCCACATGGTTAGCAGAAGTTAATGCGAGTGTAGCGAAATGCTTGTTCTTCTAGTTCCGACAATGCAGTAATAACCAACGAGTAATCTAACCTAACAATTTCACAACAACTACCTTATACACACAAGTGTAAAGGGATAAAGAATATATACATTAAGATATATGAATGAGTGATGGTACAGAACGGCATAGGCAAGATGCAGTAGATGGTATCGAGTACAGTATATACATATGAGATGAGTAATGTAGGGTATGTAAACATTATATTAAGTGGCATTGTTCAAAGTGGCTAGTGATACATTTTTTACATCAATTTTCCATTATTAAAGTGGCTGGAGTTGAGTCCGTATGTTGGCAGCAGCCACTCAATGTTAGTGGTGGCTGTTTAACAGTCTGATGGCCTTGAGATAGAAGCTGTTTTTCAGTCTCTCGGTCCCTGCTTTGATGCACCTGTTCTGACCTCGCCTTCTGGATGATAGCAGGGTGAACAGTCAGTGGCTCGGGTGGTTGTTGTCCTTGATGATCTTTATGGCCATCCTGTGACATCGGGTGGTGTAGGTGTCCTGGAGGGCAGGTAGCTTGCCCCCGCCTCCTGAGGTTGAAGAGGCGCTGCTGCACCTTCTTCACCACGCTGTCTGTGTGGGTGGACCAATTCAGTTTGTCTGTGATGTGTACGCCGAGGAGCTTAAAACGGGGTGCTCCCTCTGCTGTTTCCTGAAGTCCACGATCATCTCCTTTGTTTTGTTGATGTTGAGTGTGAGGTTATTTTCCTGACACCACACTCCGAGGGCCCTCACCTCCTCCCTGTAGGCCGTCTCGTCGTTGTTGGTAATTAAGCCTACCACTGTAGTGTCGTCCACAAACTTGATGATTGAGTTGGAGGCGTGCATGGCCACGCAGTCGTGGGTGAACAGGGAGTACAGGAGAGGGCTCAGAACGCACCCTTGTGGGGCCCCAGTGTTGAGGATCAGCGGGGTGGAGATGTTTTTACCTACCCTCACCACCTGGGGGGCGGCCCGTTAGGAAGTCCAGTACCCAGTTGCACAGGGCGGGGTCGAGACCCAGGGTCTCGAGCTTGATGACGAGTTTGGAGGGTACTATGGTGTTAAATGCTGAGCTGTAGTCGATGAACAGCATTCTCACATAGGTCTTCCTCTTGTCCAGATGGGTTAGGGCAGTGTGCAGTGTGGTTGCGATTGCGTCGTCTGTGGACCTATTGGGGCGGTAAGCAAATTGGGGTGGGTCTAGGATGTCAGGTAGGCTGGAGGTGATATGGTCCTTGAAGTGAGGAAGTGAGTGCTACGGGGTGGTAGTCGTTTTGCTCAGTTACCTTAGCTTTCTTGGGAAAAGGAACAATGGTGGCCCTCTTGAAGCATGTGGGGACAGCAGACTGGGATAAGGATTGATTGAATATGTACGTAAACACACCAGCCAGCTAGTCTGCGCATGCTCTGAGGACGCGGCTGGGGATGCTGTCTGGGCCTGCAGCCTTGCAAGGGTTAACACGTTTAAATGTTTTACTCACGTCGGCTGCAGTGAAGGAGAGTCCGCAGGTTTTGTTAGTGGGCCGTGTCAGTGGCACTGTATTGTCCTCAAAGCGAGCAAAGAAGTTGTTTAGCCTGCCTGGGAGCAAGACATCCTGGTCCGCGACGAGGCTGTTTTCTTTTTGTAATCCGTGATTGACTGTAGACCCTGCCACATACCTCTTGTGTCTGAGCCGTTGAATTGCGACTCTACTTTGTCTCTATACTGACGCTTAGCTAGTTTGATTGCCTTGCAATGTTTGTATTCGGTCATGTTTCCGGTCACCTTGCCCTGGTTAAAGACAGTGGTTCACACTTTCAGTTTCGTGTGAATGCTGCCATCAATCCACTGTTTCTGGTTTGGGAATGTTTTAATAGTTGCTGTGGGTATGACATCGCCGATGCACTTGATGAACTCGCTCACCGAATCAGCGTATTCGTCAATGTTGTTGTTGGACGCAATGCAGAACATATCCCAATCCACGTGATTGAAGCAGTCTTGAAGCGTGGAATCAGATTGGTCGGACCAGCGTTGAACAGACCTGAGTGCGGGAGCTTCCTGTTTTAGTCTCTGTCTATAGACGGGGAGCAACAAAATGGAGTCGTGGTCAGCTTTTCTGAAAGGAGGGCGGGGGAGGGCCTTATATGCGCCGTGGAAGTTAGAATAACAATGTCCAACCTCCCCCCTACAACACCCACCGTCTCCCCTCAGTCCCCCCACAACACCCACCGTCTCCCCTCAGCCCCCCCACAACACCCACAGTCTCCACTCTCGGCCCCCCCCCACAACACCCACCGTCTCCCCTCTCGGCCCCCCCCACAACACCCACCGTCTCCCCTCTCGGCCCCCCTCACAACACCCACCGTCTCCCCTCTCGGCTCGGGCCCCCTCACAACACCCACCGTCTCCCCTCTCGGCTCGGGCCCCCTCACAATACCCACCGTCTCCCCTCTCGGCCCCCCTCACAACACCCACCGTCTCCCCTCTCGGCCCCCCTCACAACACCCACCGTCTCCCCTCTCGGCCCCCCTCACAACACCCACCGTCTCCCCTCTCGGCCCCCCTCACAACAACCACCGTCTCCCCTCTCTGCCCCCCTCACAACACCCACCGTCTCCCCTCTCGGCCCCCCTCACAACACCCACCGTCTCCACTCTCGCCCCCCCCACAACACCCACCGTCTCCACTCTCGCCCCCCCCACAACACCCACCGTCTCCCCTCAATCTCCCCCACAACACCCACCGTCTCCCCTCAACCCCCCCCACAACACCCACCGTCTCCCCTCAATCTCCCCCCACAACACCCACCGTCTCCCCTCTCGGCCCCCCTCACAACACCCACCGTCTCCCCTCTCAGCCCCCCCCTACTACCCGCACCGCCTCCCCTCTCACCCCGGTTCCTTACCCTCTCTCCCGGTCTCCTTCTCTCCCTCCATTTCTTCCCATTTGTTTCCACATGAGCAGCTAACGGTGAGCTGGAGGCCTTAAATAGTGTGACACTGAGGTGTGAGCGCTGTAGACTAGAGCGTGGGTGGACAAGGCCTTTTTAGTTCATGTCTAAAACAGATACCGTACATGTGGAGGGGATGCCAAGACTGGAAGCGGGATTATGTTCTTTTTGAGGGGGATAACATTTTTTTTTTAAACGAGTACTCATTTGTGAATGAACTGGCAAAGTCCCTTTTTACTCGGTCCCTGGCTGCTCTGCGGCGGCTGTTTTTGTGAATGAATTCCTGAAAGGCAACGCTATCAGAGCTCGGCAGATCAGCTCTCTGTATCAGAGGAGAAGGCAGGAAGACACTCACTGAGCCCTACCACATAAACACTTCCACTACGCAACCACTTCCTCTCTCTCGTTCCGTTTCTCTCACACTCTCTCTCTCCCCTTCTTACACACTCCCTTTCTTGCTCTCTCCCCTTCTCACTCGCTTCCTGTCTCTCTCCCCTTCTCACTCGCTTCCTGTCTCTCTCCCCTTCTCACTCGCTTCCTGTCTCTCTCCCCTTCTCACTCGCTTCCTGACTCTCTCTCCCCTTCTCACTCGCTTCCTGACTCTCTCTCCCCTTCCTCTCTTCCTGTCTTTCTCTGTCCTCTCTCTCTTCCAGTCTTTCTCTGTCCTCTCTCTCTTCCAGTCTTTCTCTGTCCTCTCTCTCTTCCAGTCTTTCTCTGTCCTCTCTCTCTCCCTGTCTTTCTCTGTCCTCTCTCTCTCCCTGTCTTTCTCTGTCCTCTCTCTCTCCCTGTCTTTCTCTGTCCTCTCTCTCTTCCAGTCTTTCTCTGTCCTCTCTCTCTTCCAGTCTTTCTCTGTCCTCTCTCTCTTCCAGTCTTTCTCTGTCCTCTCTCTTCCTGTCTTTCTCTGTCCTCTCTCTCTTCCTGTCTTTCTCTGTCCTCTCTCTCTTCCTGTCTTTCTCTGTCCTCTCTCTCTTCCTGTCTTTCTCTGTCCTCTCTCTCTTCCTGTCTTTCTCTGTCCTCTCTCTCTTCCTGTCTTTCTCTGTCATTTGTTTCTCAGAGAGAGAGAGAGAGAGAGACCCTGGATCTGCACTCATTCAATATGTTTCATTCCATTTCCCTTTTGTTTTTTCTTGTCACTCACTCTCTCCCTTTCGTACACACTCCCTTTGTTGTTCCCTCTCACTCACTTCCTGTCTCTCTCCCTTTCGTACACACTCCCTTTGTTCCCTCTCACTCGCTTCTTGTCTCTCTCCCCTTCTCACTCGCTTCTTGTCTCTCTCCCCTTCTCACTCGCTTCCTGTCTCTCTCCCCTTCTCACTTGCTTCCTGTCTCTCTCCCCTTCTCACTTGCTTCCTGTCTCTCTCCCCTTCTCACTCGCTTCCTGTCTCTCTCCCCTTCTCACTCGCTTCCTGTCTCTCTCCCCTTCTCACTCGCTTCCTGTCTCTCTCCCCTTCTCACTCGCTTCCTGTCTCTCTCCCCTTCTCACTCGCTTCTTGTCTCTCTCCCCTTCTCACTCGCTTCCTGTCTCTCTCCCCTTCTCACTCGCTTCCTGTCTCTCTCCCCTTCTCACTCGCTTCCTGTCTCTCTCCCCTTCTCACTCGCTTCCTGTCTCTCTCCCCTTCTCACTCGCTTCCTGTCTCTCTCCCCTTCTCACTCGCTTCCTGTCTCTCTCCCCTTCTCACTCGCTT